>NW_026264258.1:1070302-1076326 GCF_000817695.3 Arachis duranensis
AAGCTCTAAAAATAATCTATGACAAATTGAAAGGAGAAGTTGAAGAGTTAGAAAAATTGATAGAATCTCTAGAAAATAGTGATGAATCGATGATAGAATTTACAGAAATTCTAAGATAAATAATGAAGTATACAAAGATTGAAAGACCAGAAAATAAAATAAAAAGAAAAAGGGCGAAAAAATTAAAAAGTAGAATAAAGGAGTATAAAAGGGAATTAAATAATCTTCAGATCGAAATTGATGACCTTATAATAAAAAGGATAGAAATAAGAATAAATATAAACAAGTTGGAGTTAAACTTAAAAAATTTATAAATGCCTGGAAAACCATATTATGACTTAAAAGAATTAAAGCTGTTAAAAGAAAAAATGGAAAATGAAGTTGAAAAATTAAAAAGATATTTAGAAACAACAGAAAGTGTAGAAATAAAAGAAGTTTTTGAGGATTTAAGAAATTATATTAAAGAAAAAGACAAACAGATAAAAGATTTTATATACAATAATCCATACAAAAAAGAATATTATAAACTAAAATAAGATTGAAAAATCAGAATTATAAATACTAGTAATACGGTCAATACTTTTTATTATGAATTGGCAAATTATTCGAAGAGTTAATAGAAATTTCGAAAAAGAAATTAAAAGAAAAGACGACTTTAAAAATTGTGAGTTAATAGAAATTTCGAAAAAGAAATTAAAAGAAAAGACGACTTTAAAAATTGGTATCAAAGCCAAGTTAACGATTAAGGGTAACACTTTCTCTTTAAGCAACACTTTTAATGACACGCTTTTTCAGCCACAAAAAGACAAAAATCTGTACAGACACATCTGTACACTAGATGGCCCTTATTATTATTATGTGAATTATAATATGCCTATGTTCATAATAATATAGTGGTTATGTAACTGTCATTAAAATTAATTTTTTTATATTTTGATAATAATTTTTTTAATAATATTTTTTTTAAAATATTGCTAAATAATAAAAAAATATTATTTTAATTTTAATAATATTTTTTGAAACACTATAACTATATAATAAATTTAATTCAATTTATTATAGAATAACGACATTGTATTCTTTTTATTATTTAAAAACTTGGAGATGAATCAATTAATAATTTATGAAAAAATGAATTTATCTTAAAGATGTTGCCCAAATATTATTAGAATGATTCACTTATAAGTTGTAATGACCCATTAAGAGACAATAAATTTGAACTTTCTTCTCTCCCCAAATAAAAAGATAGGATAAGTATGATTTTGGTTCCCAACGTAGAGGTTGAAAATTTATTTCGTCTCTCAATTTTTTTTTGCTCTAAAATGGTCCTCAAAGTTTCATTTTGTTTTAAAATCGTTCTTTTTACCAATTTTTTATTACCAAACTACCCCTCATAAAAAATTATAAAATAAAATAAATATAAAATAAATAAAAAAAGAAGAAAGAAAGGGATAGATACAGAGAAGGGGTGGGGAGAGAAAGAAAGGCTTCTTCTTCTTCTTCTTCTTCTTCTTCTTCTTCTTCTTCTTCTTCTTCTTCTTCTTCTTCTTCTTCTTCTCTCCTCGCCGCCACCATCGGTCTTTATTACCGCCGCCGCTCTTCGCTGCCGCCACCGCTCTGCTCCTCGGAAAAAGGGAGAAGGGAACGCGAAGGGAAGGGAGAAGAAGGGGAGGGGGTTTTGGGAAGAAGAGGGGGAAGAGGAAGGATCCTCGCCGCTGCCACCGGTCTTTACGGACGCCGCCGCTCTTTGCTGCCGCCGCCGCTCTGCTCCTCGGAAAAAGGGGGAAGGGAACGCGAAGGGAGAAGAGGGGGAAGGGGAAGGGTCCTCACCGCCGCCACTCTTTATTATCGCCGCCACCGCTGCTCCTCACCGGTTTCTGGTTTCTGGTTTCTTGTGGTTTCTTCTGGTTCTGCTACTTCTGCATGTTTATGATTATCAATCTGGTTTCTGTGTTGTTGTTGTTCTTTTGATTCCATTATCGATTGAGTTCTAAGTTATGGGTTTTCGTTTTTCTGATTTTGGGTTCTGAGTTTTGATGATAACGATGATTTTGAGTTCTGGGTTGTTGTTCTTCTATTGTTGTTCTTCTATTTCTTGTTGTTTTTATTGTTTTTTGTTTGAGTTCAGATGATGATTTTCTGGGTTTTGATGATGATGATGATTTTTCTGAGTTCTGAGTTCATTGGTGGTGCTTCTGCTTCTGTTTTGCTCTTGTTTCTGTTCTGCTTCAACTTCTGGGTTCACAGCTTTGCTTTTGGTTGATTTAGGGGAAGAAGGAGAGGGGTATTTTCGTCCGAAAGATGATTTTAAAACAAATTGAAACCTTGGGAACCATTTTAGAGCGAAAAAAAAGGCCGGGGACGAAATAAATTTTCAGCCTCTACGTTGGGGACTAAAATCATACTTATCCCTAAAAAGAATATCAAGGATGTTACACATCTATGTAATCATATAACCAAGTTAGTCCATACTAAAAATATCCAATACCATTAAATGAAACGTGAAATACACGCGCCCAACACACGAAACACTTCTTCTCTTCTCCATCACGTTGCTTCTTCTTCTTCTTCTTCTTCTTCTTCTTCTTCTCACGCTAGTTTACGCACGCCTTCTTCTTCGCGTTCTTCATTTTCCTCCTTTTTTGCATTCCTTCTTCTTCTCGTGTTTTCTCCTTATCATCATTCTTTTGTTGTTGTTGCTGCTGTATTTTTTGTCTTTCTCTCCTTCTCTCTCTCATGAAGAAGCAGTAGAAGGTGAAGAAGAAGAGTTTTGAATAGTACAGAATGAACCGAACACAGTACTCGTGGTGAACCGAACACGGTACTCATGGTGAACCGAAAACAATACAATTGTATAGTACTGAGTGAACGAAACATAATCTATTATATAAAATCAAATTCAAACAGCTTTCTGCAGAATGAACCGAACACAGTACTCGTGGTGAATCGAATACAGTACTCATGGTGAACCGAACACAATACAACTGTATAGTACTGAGTGAACAAAATATAATCCATTATATAAAATCAAGATGGTGAACCAAACAATGCTTCTTTCAAATACAATTGTACAGTACTCATGGTGAACCAAACAATGCTTCTTTCAAATGTATATATGTCAATGTTAATGTATATATCTATTCTTAATATCAACGTATGTATAAATTGTTAATATTTATATTTGATTCAAAATGGATTACTCATCTAAGATGTTAATTGATATATATGTTGGAACTGTCTTACTGCTGTTTTATTCCAGGTTCTCAGTGATTGCAATCATTGTATTTACCAATACATTCGAACTCCAAAAGAACATAGTGAACTGAAATTAATACACTGGGTGAACCGAAAGATAGAAACACACTGAACCCCTAAACCCTAAACCCTAAACACTAAAACCAGAACCCTGAACACTGAACCCTGAACCCATAAACCATAAATCCCTAAATCCCTAAACCCTAAACCCTAAACTCTGAACTCGAACCCTGAACTCTAAACTCTGAACCTTGAACACATTTTTAAACCCTAAACCCTAAACCCTGAATGCTAACCCTGAACACTGAACTATGAACTCTGAATGCTAAACCCTCATGGTGAACCGAACATAGTATTCATGGTGAACCAAAACCTTAATTATGGTGAACCAAAATCTTAATTATGGTGAACCGAATAGATATAATACTATTTATTCTTAGATAAAATTTACATGCTTATTACTTGCTATTTAGATTTAATCTCATTTATTTTTTATAATAAGTTTTAAATATTTAAAAATTATTTATTTTATATTTTTTAAATTAAATATTAATTTTTAATTTGTTTTAATAAATTAATCGTTATCTTATAAATACCATAATAATCACTTTATTCTTATATACCGAAAAAAATATTTATTTTTGATAAACATTAAAAAAAGTGTCTCTAATAATTTATATATGGTGTTAGTGTGTGACTGGACCTAATAAGATATGGTGTAGGTGAAATAACACATAAAATATATTTTTTTATTCGAAATAAAAGTTTCTCAATTTAATATTTGGCACAAAAATTATCCACTAACCTGTATATTAATAATATTTATACACAACACCACTCAAGTCAGAGTTACTCACCATCCATCATCTCTAACCGCTTTCATTCTCTGCTGAATCGATCATAGTTTGTGCGTGATAGTTGATATTGGAATATGATTTCTCATTGGTAGTTATTGTTTTCGTTTCACCATACCTTATAAGTTCGGTTTGGTATCCAGAGCTGTACGAGAATCGGCATATATGGAGAGAATTTTATGGTGAATCGAAATCCTAATTATGGTGAACCAAAATCTTAATTACGGTGAAACAATTATATAGTGCTTAGGAAAGAAAACAGAACATATTGGTATAATTTTTGTTAGACTCCAGACCGAATCAAAAACATGAACGTGATGAACCACCTCTTTAGTACTTACCGAATCGAAAAGTTACTCACATATATTGAAAGTTACTCACAGTTACTGAAACTCACAATTACTCACAGTTACATATTATCAATTTAATTCAATTCAGATGTAGATCACCTCAGTCCATTCAATTCATTTCAAATAAATTTAGCAGTTTCATTCCATTTAATTCGATTCAGAATTCAATAATCCAAACCTCATCAAATTGATGCGTTTCAGAAGAATCATCAAAATTGCACTCATTCAACTGATTTGAAGTTGATTCATTCATTGTTTCAATTCAAAAGTGCAGATCGAAGAAAAAAATGAAGAAGATGAACGACGAGGCTAATTGCGTTGAATCAATCCAGATCCATAATGCAGAGAAGAAAAACATGAATTTAATTAAGTTGAAGAAGAAGAAGAAGAAAAACGCGAAAGATGTTTATGTTATGTGAAAAGGTTTACGTTGAGAAACGTTGATTACGCAAAATAAGTGATGAGTTTGGAAAACTCTAAATTAACATTTGTGATTACTAAACATTATTAATGCGATTAATTGTAAAAATATTAAATCAAATGTTTTGAATAAATTAATTTTTGTAATGCAGGTTTTATTTGGGCCGAAACATAAAAGAAATATTGCAAGCCCAAATCAAAACCAACATTCAGCCTTGGTGTATGTTTCCTATAATATGTGGCTGAAGCAATTTGTGATTAATTGGGCCAGAACACAAACATTGCCATAAGCCCAATTAGTTTAGATGAATCAAAACTTTATTGGGCCAGATTAAATGTTGTTGCTACTAAGTCCAATTTTAATTTTGATGAATGTTCCTCATGCTTGATCCGAAATCAAGAGAAGAAGAAAGCAAAAATTGCTTCCATTTTACCATGTGATGGATTCCAAATTTCATTAAATTGTCATTTATTGCATGGAAAATATGAGAGAGAAATTTGCAATGATTGATTGCCATAGTGCTGCACGCTACCAATAGCAAAGAAAGGGAAGTAAATTAATTCATTTTAGTTTTAATTATTCAAAATCACTTGATTGCTTCTCTTTCTACATTTTCTATTCTCTCATCTCTCTCTTCTTTTCGGACAATACCAGCAAACCATGGAAGCAACTTTGAGTCACCGAAAGGAAGGAAGAGTGGTGCACGAAATTGCAATCACACTTTTGCAATTCCGCACAACTAACCAGCAAGTGCACTGGGTCGTCCAAGTAATACCTTACGTGAATAAGGGTCGATCCCACGGAGATTGTCGGCTTGAAGCAAGCTATGGTTATCTTGTAACTCTTAGTCAGGATATCAATAATTATCAGGGTTGATTGTAAAAAGCAAAAGAACATGAAATGAATACTTGTTTTGCAGTAATGGGGAACAGGTTGAGATTTTGGAGATGCTCTGGCTTCTGAATCTATGCTTTCCTACTGTCTTCTTCTTCAAACACGCAAAGCTCCTTCCATGGCAAGCTGTATGTAGGGTTTCACCGTTGTCAATGGCTACCTCCCATCCTCTCAGTGAAAATGTTCAACGCACCCTGTCACGGCAAGGCTATCCATCTGTCGGTTCTCAATCAGGCCGGAATAGAATCCA
>NW_026264258.1:1077268-1077738 GCF_000817695.3 Arachis duranensis
TCAGAATGATTGGCATCTATAGGAACTCAGAACTCAGATAGTGTTATTGATTCTCCTAGTTAAGTATAATGATTCTTGAACATAGCTATTTTATGAGTCTTGGTTGTGGCCCAAAGCACTTTGTCTTCCAGTATTACCACCGGATACATACATGCCACAGACACATACTTGGGTGAACCTTTTCAGATTGTGACTCAGCTTTGCTAGAGTCCCCAATTAGAGGTGTCCAGGGTTCTTAAGCACACTCTTTTTGTCTTGGATCACAACTTTATTTCTTTCTTTTTCTTCTATCTTTTTTTTCGTTTTTTTTTCTTCGTTTTTTTTTGAATCACTGCTTTTTCTTGCTTCAAGAATCAAATTGATGATTTTTCAGATCCTCAATAACAGTTCTCTTTTTCCTCATTCTTTCAAGAGCCAACAATTTTAACATTCTTAAAACAACAAATTCAAAAGACATATGCACTGTTTAA
>NW_026264258.1:1078090-1079096 GCF_000817695.3 Arachis duranensis
AACAACCTTGATTTTGAGAAGTGGATGCTCCCTCAAATTGAGGGGAGAATTTTTGGCGTTTCAGTTCTTGAAGTTCACGCCCCTGCTTCTCTTGTTCCTTCAGCAATTTGCAGAGCATGCAGTTCTGATTCTGCTGTTCTTCCTTAAGTTGCTCCATAGTTTCTTGCAACTTGGTGATAGATGCTTCTAGGCTGGCCCAGTAGTCAATTTCAGGAAATTCAGGGAGGAACTCATGCGCCCTCTTTTTGATAGAGTTGTCTTCCATTTGTCCTTCCATTGACTTCTTGGTGATTGGATGTTCAATGGGTATGAATTCATCTACTCCCATCTTTACCCCAGCCTCTTTACAGAGCAAGGAGATCAAGCTTGGGTAAGCCAGTTTGGCTTCAGTGGAATTCTTATTTGCAATTGTGTAGATCTCACAAGCAATCAGATGATGAACCTCCACTTCTTTTCCAAGCATAATGCAATGAATCATCACTGCTCTCTTGACAGTGACCTCAGAACAGTTACTAGTGGGCAATATAGAATGCCCAATGAAGTCTAGCCAACCTTTTGTAACTGGTTTGAGATCTCCCCTCTTGAGTTGGTTTGGGACACCTTTTGAATTGGTTATCCACTTAGTTCCAGGGAGGCATATGTCCTCTAGAACTTGATCCAACCCTTTATCTGCTCTCATCATTCTCCTATTAAAGGATTCAGGATCATCTTGCAGTTGAGGCAATTTGAAAATCTCTCTTATTTTGTCCAGATGGAAGTAGATAACTTTTTCTCTGACCATGGTTCTGTAAGTATGGAAAGCAGTTCCAGTCATTCTCTGCTTATCTGTCAGCCACAGATTTGAGTAGAATTCCTGAACCATGTTTCTTCCAACCTTTGTCGCAAGGTGATAAACGAAATTTAGCATGTCAATTTAGAATTCAATGATGAATATGATCGTGAGTATAGTCTAATCGACACTTAAACTTCACACCAAACAATCCTACAATCTATAACCGAGAGTACT
>NW_026264258.1:1080381-1081536 GCF_000817695.3 Arachis duranensis
TCTGTTAGAGACTTCAGCTTGCCCATTTATCTGTGGATGATACGGGGTTGCCACCTTGTGGCTAATTCCATATCGGACCATAGCAGAGTACAGCTGTTTATTACAGAAATGAGTACCCCCATCACTGATTATGACTCTGGGAACACCAAATCTGCTGAAGATGTGTTTCTGGAGGAATTTCAGCACGGTCTTAGTGTCATTAGTGGGTGTAGCAATTGCTTCTATCCACTTAGATACATAGTCCACTGCTACCAGAATGTAAGTGTTTGAGTATGATGGTGGGAATGGACCCATGAAGTCAATCCCCCATACATCAAACAACTCAATCTCTAAGATCCATTGTTGAGGCATGGCGTATCCGTGAGGCAAGTTACCAGCTCTTTGGCAGCTGTCACAGTTATGCACAAACTCTCGGGTATCTCTATAGAGAGTAGGCCAGTAGAAGCCACATTGGAGGACCTTAGTGGTTGTTCGCTCATTTCCAAAATACCCCCCATACTGTAATCCATGGCAGTGCCATATGATCCTTTGTGCTTCCTCTCTGGGTACACATCTACGGATCATTCCGTCTGCACATCTCTTAAAGAGATATGGCTCATCCCAAAGGTAGTACTTGGCATCTGAAATTAGTTTCTTTCTTTGCACCCTGCTGTACTCCTGGGGTATGAACCTCACAGCTTTGTAATTTGCAATATCTGCAAACCATGGAGCTTCCTGGATGGCAAATAGTTGCTCATCTGGGAAAATCTCAGAAATCTCAGTAGAAGGGAGGGACGCCCCAGCTACTGGTTCTATTCGGGACAGATGATCAGCTACTTGGTTCTCTGTCCCTTTTCTGTCTCTTATTTCTATATCAAACTCTTGCAGAAGCAACACCCATCTTATAAGCCTGGGTTTTGAATCCTGCTTTGTGAGTAAGTACTTAAGAGCAGCATGGTCAGTGTACACAATCACCTTTGATCCTACTAAATATGATCTGAACTTGTCAATGGCATAAACCACTGCAAGCAACTCCTTTTCTGTGGTTGTGTAATTCTTCTGCGCGTCATTTAAAACACGGCTAGCATAATAAATGACATGCAGAAGCTTGTCATGCCTCTGCCCCAATACTGCACTAATGGCATGGTCACTGGCATCACACATTAGTTCAAATGG
>NW_026264258.1:1081746-1083439 GCF_000817695.3 Arachis duranensis
AGTGTACACAATCACCTTTGATCCCACTAGATAGGATCTAAACTTGTCAATGGCATAAACCACTGCAAGTAATTCTTTTTCTGTGGTTGTGTAATTCTTCTGTGCATCATTTAGAACACGGCTGGCATAATAAATGACGTGCAGAAGCTTGTTACGCCTCTGTCCCAACACTGCACCAATGGCATGGTCACTGGCATCACACATTAGTTCAAATGGCAATGTCCAGTCTGGTGCAGAGATGACTAGTGCTGTTACCAGCTTGGCTTTCAGGGTCTCAAATGCCGGCAGACACTGTGTGTCAAACACAAATGGTGTGTCAGCAGCTAGCAGGTTGCTCAAAGGTTTTGCAATTTTCGAAAAATCCTTTATAAACCTCCTGTAGAATCCTGCATGCCCCAGAAAGCTTCTGATTGCCTTAACATTGGTAGGTGGTGGTAATTTTTCAATTACCTTTACCTTTGCCTTATCCACCTCTATTCCCCTGCTTGAAATTTTGTGCCCAAGGACAATTCCCTCAGTCACCATAAAGTGACATTTCTCCCAGTTTAAAACCAGGTTAGTCTCTTGGCACCTTTTCAGGACAAGTGCTAGGTAGTCAAGACAGGAGCTGAATGAGTCTCTGTATACTGAGAAGTCATCCATGAAGACTTCCAGGAATTTCTCCACCATATCAGAGAAGATGGATAACATGCATCTCTGAAAGGTTGCAGGAGCATTACACAGACCAAAAGGCATCCTCCTGTAGGCAAACACGCCAGAAGGGCAAGTAAATGCTGTTTTCTCTTGGTCCTGAGGGTCTACTACAATTTGGTTGTAACCTGAATAGCCATCCAAAAAGCAGTAATAATCATGACCAGCTAGTCTTTCTAGCATTTGGTCTATGAATGGTAAAGGAAAATGATCCTTTCTGGTGGCTGTATTGAGCCTTCTGTAGTCAATACAAATACGCCACCCTGTGACTGTTCTTGTAGGAACCAGTTTATTTTTTTCATTATGAACCACTGTCATGCCTCCCTTTTTGGGGACAACTTGGACATGGCTTACCCAGGGGCTATCAGAAATAGGATAGATAATCCCAGCCTCTAGTAATTTAGTGACCTCCTTCTGCACCACCTCCTTCATGGCTGGATTTAGCCTCCTTTGTGGTTGGACCACTGGTTTGGCATTATCCTCCAACAAGATCTTGTGCATGTATCTAGCTGGGCTAATGCCCTTAAGATCACTTATGGACCACCCAAGAGCTGTCTTGTGTGTCCTTAGCACTTGAATTAGTGCTTCCTCTTCCTGTAGATTTAAAGCAGAGCTTATAATCACTGGAAAAGTGTCACCCTCTCCCAAAAATGCATACTTCAGGGATGGTGGTAGTGGTTTGAGTTCAAGTTTGGGAGGCTTATCCTCCTCCTGAGGAATTTTCAAAAATTTCTTTGTTTCCTCTGGCTCTTCTTGATCAGGCTGAGCATCCTTGAAGATGTCCTCAAGCTCTGATTCTAGACTTTCAGTCATATTGATCTCTTCCACCAAAGAGTCAATAATGTCAGCGCCCATGCAGTCATTTGGTGTGTCTGGATGCTGCATAGCTTTTACAGCATTCAACTTGAACTCATCATCATTGACTCTCAGGGTTACTTCCCCTTTTTGTACATCAATGAGAGTTCGTCCAGTTGCTAGGAAAGGTCTTCCTAGAATGAGAGTT
>NW_026264258.1:1083670-1084488 GCF_000817695.3 Arachis duranensis
TTTCTTATGACTTAGGATCTCTTTCATGAACTTAGCATAAGAAGGTATTTGCTAAAGTGCCTCTGCAAATGGAATCTTTATTTCAAGAGTCCTTAGATAGTCTGCAAAGCGGGCAAATTGCTTATCCTGTTCCGCTTGGCGGAGTTTCTGAGGATAAGGCATCTTGGCTTTATATTCTTCAACCTTAGTTGCTGCAGGTCTATTCCTTACAGAAGTGGTTGAAGAAGCCTTTTTAAAGGGATTACTGTCAGCACTCTCAGGTGTCTGATCCTCCCTTGGCGTCTGAACGCCAGGATTGGGTGAAGATTGGGCGTTTAACGCCAACTTCTCTCCCTTTTCTGGCGTTTGAACGCCAGAACTGGGTAGGGAATGGGCGTTTAACGCCAGCTTTCTCCCCTTTTCTGGCATTTGAACGCTAAAAGTACTCCTCTCTGGGCTCTTACTGTCCTCAGAGGGATTTTGGACAGTGGTTTGGTTATCCTCTGTCAATTGTTCCTTATTTGGCTTTTTGCTGCTTTGAGCAGTGTTATTCAATGTCTTCCCACTCCTCAATTGAACTGCTTGACATTCTTCTGTTATCTGTTTAGATATCTGCTGTTTTGCCTGATTCAACTGAAGTTCTATGTTCTTGTTAGCAATTTTAGTTTCTTGGAGCATCTCTTTAAATTCTGCTAACTGTTTTGTCATCAGTTGTAATTGCTGATTAAGCTCAATCATCTGTTCTTGAGGATTAGGACCAGTGGCTACTGCCATAACTTCTTTTTTTGTAGAGAACTCATTGCTAGAGTACAAATATTGATTTCTAGCAACAGTATCTA
>NW_026264258.1:1085614-1085913 GCF_000817695.3 Arachis duranensis
TAAGGGTCGATCCCACGGAGATTGTCGGCTTGAAGCAAGCTATGGTTATCTTGTAACTCTTAGTCAGGATATCAATAATTATCAGGGTTGATTGTAAAAAGCAAAAGAACATGAAATGAATACTTGTTTTGCAGTAATGGGGAACCGGTTGAGGTTTAGGAGATGCTCTGGCTTCTGAATCTATGCTTTCCTACTGTCTTCTTCTTCAAACACGCAAAGCTCCTTCCATGGAAAGCTGTATGTAGGGTTTCACCGTTGTCAATGGCTACCTCCCATCCTCTCAGTGAAAATGTTCAACG
>NW_026264258.1:1086084-1098990 GCF_000817695.3 Arachis duranensis
TTGAATCCTACTCAGAATACCACAGATAAGGTTTAGACCTTCCGGATTCTCTTGAATGCCGCCATCAATCCTAGCTTATACCACGAAGATTCTGATTAAGGAATCCAAGAGATATCTACTCAACCTAAGGTAGAACGGAGGTGGTTGTCAGGCACACGTTCATAGTTGAGAATGATGATGAGTGTCACGGATCATCACATTCATCCGGTTTAAGAACAAGTGATATCTTAGAATGGAATCAAGCATGATTGAATGAAAAACAGTAGTAATTGCATTAATCCATCAAGACACAGCAGAGCTCCTCACCCCCAACCATGGGGTTTAGAGACTCATGTTGTAGAAGATACAATGAGAAACGTGTAAAGTGTCATGAGGTCCAGATACAATGTCAAAAGATCCTATTAATAGTGCACTAGTAACCTAGGGTATACAGAAATGAGTAAATGACGTAAAAATCCACTTCTGGGTCCACTTAGTGTGTGCTTGGGCTGAGCATTGAAGCTTTCATGTGTAGAGACTTTTTCTGGAGTTAAACGCCAGATTTTATGCCAGTTTGGGCGTTTAACTCCAATTTTTATGCCAGTTCCAGCGTTAAACGCTGGGAATTCTGAAGCTGATTTGCAACGCCGGTTTGGGCCATCAAATCTCGGGCAAAGTATGGACTATTATACATTGCTGGAAATCCCAGGATGTCTACTTTCCAACGCCGTTGAGAGCGCGCCAATTGGGCTTCTGTAGCTCCAGAAAATCCACTTCAAGTGCAGGAAGGTCAGAAACCAACAGCATCTGCAGTCATTTTCAGCCTCTGAATCAGATTTTTGCTCAGGTCCCTCAATTTCAGCCAGAAAATATCTGAAATCACAAAAAAACACACAAACTCATAGTAAAGTCCAGAAAAGTGAATTTTAACTAAAAACTAATGAAAATATAATAAAAACTAATTAAAACATACTAAAAATATACTGAAAACAATGCCAAAAAGCGTATAAATTGTCCGCTCATCAAAAAGCAAGTCACAAGACCATCACAATGATGGCATGAAAAAAAACATAAAGTATGTTGTGGCTGAGATTCTTATCACTTGTGAAAAGATTTGGTGATGAGATCTTAGCTTCTTCATACCAAAAAATGGAAAAAAAGATATCGGCCAGCAAGGTGAAGATTCTTGAAGTGTTGGCTTGTCTCTGATTCTGCTCAACCACCACAGAAGGTAGCTAGGGTAGCTACGTGATGGAAGAGGCATAGATTGGAGCAGATGAAGCCATCATTATCATCATGAAGCATCAAGGGCCAGAATTTCATGTTGGAGAACAAGCCAAGGATGGAGCGCTCGAATTGATGAAGGATGATGACCAAGGGAGAACTAGAGGTATTTGCATGTTGGGTTTTGCATGGGTTACCTCTTCTCTCTCTCTGGCCGAACCGGTTATGGGTGAAGAAAAAGAAGTTAAGCTTGGTTCTTGTTTCAACTGTGAAGGCTTCTCCTCTCTATAAAAGGGGTAAACAGTCATGGTTTGATTCAAGGAGAAAGTGAGAGAGTGCAAAGCACAGAAGTCTCATAGCTACCTAAGCTTACAGTTTTTCTTCTCCTTCAATGTATTCTATTTTGTAATTTTTCTGTTTAATTTTGTCATGTCTTGAGTCTCATGGAAAAAAGGCAAACAGTGAGGTTTGTATGAAAAAGCCATAGAGCGAAAAAAGGCAGAGAGTGCAAAATTAAAAAGAAAAAGCCATAGATGTCCTTAGAGTTCCTTTGTACATATGTTTTGTGTTTAATGATTCTGTGGAAATCCCCTTGTAAGTTGGGTTAGCATTTTACAGTTTGTAATCAGGTTGATTATAGTGAAATTCCATCATTGTTGTGATGGAGACTGGATGTAGGCTGCACTGCACTTAGCAGCTGAACCAGGATATATCTGGGTGTAACTTTCTCTCTCTTCTACTCCATTTCTGTTTCTACTGCACAGGAGCTAAAACACAAAATATCTCGTGCCAAGTGACGAGACAAAAATAAAAGTCTCGTGGCTAAGGACGAGACAAAAAAAATCAAAAGTCTCCTCAAAGATCAGAAAGTGTAATTGATTAAAAAGGGGGCTAAGATTCAACCCCCATTATCTTAGCCACTAAAAGCCATCAATTAGTATCAGAGCTTGGTCTCAAAGAGATCAAGCTTTGCAGCTTGGAGAAAAGATCCACATGGCAGAAAGCAGTGGCTCGAATATGGTGTCCTACAATCTTACAGAAGGACAGTCAAGCAACAGACCTCCTCTTTTGAATGGGAAAAACTATACTTATTGGAAGGAGAGAATGAAGATCTTTGTGCAAGCAGTAGACTACAGGCTTTGGAAGATCATCCTAAAAGGTCCTCAATTTCCAACCAACACAAGTGCTGAAGGAGTTGTCACACTTAAACCAGAAGCTAGCTGGACCAAGGAAGATAAAAAGAAGGTTAAGCTAAATGCTAAAGCTGTAAATCTGCTCAACTGTGCTATCAGCTTCGAGGAGTACTGACGAGTATCACGATGCACAACGGCAAAGAAAATATGGGATAAATTGCAAATCACTCATGAAGGAACCACCATTGTAAAGAAGACTCGGATAGACATGTTAAACAGAGAGTATGAAATGTTTGCAATGAAGGAAGGAGAATCCATTGATGAACTGTTCAAACGGTTCAACACCATCATTGTTGGCTTGGATGCTATGGGAATAACACACTCTGATTCTGTGCTTGTGAGAAGAATGTTGAAATGTCTCACTAAAGAGTGGGAAACAAAAGCTTTAATTATTTCTGAGAGCAGTAGTCTTGATTCCATGACATTGGATGATTTGAGAGGAAACCTTCTTGCTTTTAAAAATACTTATTTGAAAAAAGATTCAAAAAAGAAAGGAATTACTTTTTCTTCTGTGACTAACCCCCTGGTTGATGAATCCAGTGATAACTCCTCTGAAAATGAATTTGTGTTGTTTGCCAAAAAATTCAGAAAAATGGTGAAGTTCAAAGGCAAAGGCGGCAGCTCAAGGAAAATGAAGAAAGACCTTAGCAAAGTAACTTGTTACAACTGCAAGGAAATGAGGCACTTCAAATCTGATTGTCCCAAGTTAAAAAAGGAGGAGAAGAAAAAAGGGGAGAAGAAGAAGGGTCTAATGGCATCATGGGAAGACTTGAAAAATGACTCAGACAGTGATGAAGAATCAGAGACCAAGTCACAGCCTTGTCTCATGGAAAATCATATAGATCAGGTATTCTTTCAAAACCCTGACACTGAAGACCTTCATCTTATGATAGATCACCTCTCTGAAAAAATAAGATGCTTTCTCCTTGATAATCAATACTTGAACAACAAATTACAATTCTTAAAGCTGAAAATAATTTTCTCAAAGAAAAGCTAAGGGAGGCCGAAACTGCTTGTGATCTTGTGGAAGAAAATAAGCAGTTGAAAGCTCAACTTAGAAGTTGCGAAAGTGATCATTCGGTAGTTGCATATGTAAATTGTTTCAAGGAAAATGAAAAGTTGCTGAAAAAGGTTAAAAGTCTTGAAAATGACTTAGCCAAGTTTACTCAAAGTTCTGAAAATTTAAATCAAATATTGGCCAGTCAAAAACCACTCTTTGATAAAGCTGGTTTGGAGTTTTATAAAACTGATAAGAAACCTTCTTTTAAAAATAGAGCTTCTTCCTCTAATGACACAAGGTTTCAAGATCCCACCTACTTTAACAAAACAGCAACTCCAAGGTTTTGTAGGCTATGCAACCAAAACGGTTATTTTCCCGTTCAGTGTTTTTTTGGTGAAAGAATGATTGGTGATAAAGTTTACAAAGTTATTTTTTATTACAATGATTTGGGACATAGGAGATGGTTTAACGTGAAAGGATCCAAAAAGATTTGGATACCTAAGGTCACTTGAGCTCATTTTGTAGGTATGCCTAGCATCCAAGAGGAAGGAAAATATGTGGTACATAGACAGCGGATGCTCTAGACATATGACCGGAAAGACAACTTTCTTCATAAAGCTTGATGAATATGATGGAGGACTTGTCACTTTTGGTAATGATGGTAAAGGAAAGATAGTGGCCGTTGGAAAAGTTGGTAAAAGCTTTTCATCTTGTATAAATGATGTTCTTCTTATAAATGGTTTGAAACATAATTTACTTAGTGTAAGCCAATTGTGTGACTTAGGTTTTGAAGTTATTTTTACAAAATTTGTGTGTTTGGTTGTTTGTGAAAAAACTGGGAATATTCTTTTTGAAGCTAAAAGATGCAATAATGTGTATGGATTAACTCTTGAGGACTTGAAAGAACAAAATGTAACATGTTTTACTTCTCTTGAATCTGAAAAATGGCTATGGCATAGAAAGTTGGGTCATGCTAGCATGTACCAAATTTCTAAGCTAGTAAAGAAAAATCTGGTTAGAGGAATTTCTAAAATCACATTTGATAAAGATCTTACTTGTGATGCTTGTCAATTAGGCAAACAAGTTAAATCCTCTTTTAAACCAAAAGATGGAATTTCAACCAAAAGGCCATTAGAGATGTTACACATTGATCTTTTTGGTCCAACAAGAACTCAAAGTTTAGGAGGTAAATACTATGGTTTGGTAGTGGTAGATGATTACTCTAGATTTGGTTAGGTACTTTTTCTTGCTCATAAAAATGATGCTTTCAATGCTTTCTCAACTCTTTGCAAGAAAATTCAAAATGAAAAAGATTTAAAAGTGGCCCATTTGAGAAGTGATCACGGAAAAGAATTTGAAAATCAACACTTTGAAAAATTCTGTGATGACTTTGGAATTACTCATAATTTTTCATGTCGTAGAACACCTCAACAAAATGGGATTGTTGAAAGAAGGAATAGAAGCCTTCAAGAAATGACTAGGGCTATGTTATGTGAGAATGAGGTTCCTAAATTTCTATGGGCTGAAGTTGTAAATACAGCATGCTATATTTTGAATAGGACAATAATTAGAAAAGGGTTGAAAAGAACTCCTTATGAGCTATGGAAAGGAACCCCTCCCAATCTTAAGTACTTTCATATTTTTGGATGCAAATATTTTGTACTTAACAACAAAGAAAATCTTGGCAAGTTTGATCCAAAATCTTATGAAGGAATGTTTGTTGGATACTCTACCACTAGCAAGGCCTATAGGATTTATCTCAAAGATCATAGAACCATAGAGGAATCTATACATGTTAC
Source organism: Arachis duranensis (assembly GCF_000817695.3). Taxonomy (NCBI): domain Eukaryota; kingdom Viridiplantae; phylum Streptophyta; class Magnoliopsida; order Fabales; family Fabaceae; genus Arachis; species Arachis duranensis. Next base: position 1,091,280 of record NW_026264258.1, read on the forward strand.
TTTTTGTGATTCTAATTTAATTCCCAGTACTATGATAGATAATGATTCAGATTGTGAAGAAGCTGGAACAAGCAAAGAAAATCTCAAGTCTGCCCAAAATGAAGAATCTGCCAGTACAGTTTTGTCTCGTCAGAATGGAGGAGACATTTCTATTTTGTCTCCTGAGCCAGCAAGAGAAACTGAAACAGTGAGGCCCACAGAAGCTCATCAAAGCTCAACACCTCAAAGGAAGCCTAGAGAATGGAAGTCTATGAGGGGTTATCCTTATGACTTTATCATTGGAAATCCCTCTCAAGATGTGACAACTAGATCTTCAACCAAAAGACAATCCGAACCAAGCCATCTTGCACTCTTGTCACAAATGGAGCCCAACAATGTCAAACAAGCTCTTGAAGATCCATCATGGGTGAAAGCCATGCAAGAGGAGCTTGCTCAATTTGACAAGAATGTGGTTTGGACACTAGTACCTCATCTGGATGGTAAGAAAGTTACGGGTACTAAGTAGGTTTTAAAAATAAACTTGGTGAGGATGGACAAGTTGTTCGTAACAAGGCTAGTGATGGTTTCAGTGGCTAAGAGAAGGGGGGGTTGAATCTTAGCCCCTTTTTGCTTGCTAACACTTGCTGGACTTAGAAGAGACTTTTCTGTTTTATCTCGTCCCTAGCCACGAGACCATTTCATTTTGTCTCGTCACTTGACACGAGACATTTTTGATTTTTCATCTGAACAGTAAAAACAGAATTGAAGTGGGAAGAAAGAGAGAAGATTACACCCAGATATATCCTGGTTCAGCTGCTAAGTGCAGTGCAGCCTACATCCAGTCTCCATCACAACAATGATGGAATTTCACTATAATCATCCAGATTACAAATTGTAAAATGCTAACCCAACTTACAAGGGGATTCCCACAGAATCATGAAACACAACACAGATGTACAAAGGAACTCTAAGACATCTATGGCTTTTTCTTTTAATTTTGCACTCTCTGCCTTTTTCCGCTCTAGGCTTTTTCATACAAACCTCACTGTTTGCCTTTTTCCATGAGACTCAAGATATGACAAAATTAAACAGAAAATTATAAAACAGAAAACATTGAAGGAGAAGAGAAATCTGTTAGCTCAGGTAGCTCTGAGAACTCTGTGCCTTGCACTCTCACTGCTTACTTCTAACTCCTTGCTTCAAACCATGACTGTTCACCCCTTTTATAGAGAAGTGAAGCCTTCACGGTTGAAACACAAACCCGAGCCCAGCTTCTTTTCCTTCACAACACAACCGGTTCGGCCTCACAGAGAGAAGAGGTAACTCATGCCAAAAACCAACATGCAAATACCTCTTGTCCTTTCTTGGTCATCACTCTTCATCAATCCGAGCACTCCATCCTTGGCTTCCTCTCCAAGATGGATTTCTGGCCCTTGATACTTCATGATGATGATGACTTCATCTGCTTCAATCTCTGCCTTCAACCATCACTTCGCCACTCTAGCTACTCCCTGTGGTGGTTGAGCAGAATCAAAGACAAGCCACGCCTCCAAGATCTTCCTTGCTGGCCGAATCTTCATCCTTCTTTTTGAGTAAGAAGGATCCGAGATTACCTCACCAAATCTTACCAGATTAGGTGATAATCTCAGCCACAGCTCATTTTTATTTTAGTATGTTTTCTTGCCATCATTAGCTTGATGGTCTTGATGCATGCTTTCCTTTCCTTTCGGTAGCTCCAAGTAGCTTCCATGGATTCCTGGTTAATAACCGAAGAAGGAAGAAGAAAGAGATGAGAGAGAAGAGAGAGAATATTCAATGGATTTGAACAATAATCAATGAACAAAGAGAGAGAATAAAAGTGAATTAAAGTTTCCCACTTCCCTTTGTTGAGTAGCGTAAAGTGTCATAATAGCCATCAAATCAATCTTCTCTCTCTTTCTTATGTTTCCAATGCATTAATTAAATTTGAAATCCTTCAAAATAATGAAGTGGAATCCGTTGGAAGCATTTAGGCATTTCATTTGCTTCATGGATTCGAATAAGGCATGGAAACATTTATCAATATTGGGCTTGGTAGCAATAGATTTTATTTTGGCCCAATATCATTTTCTTTTCGGACCATAGCATGCATAAAACACATTGGACTATTGAATTTTGGTCCACTAAAAGCATTTGCTTTCCTGGTAAAAATTGGAACATGCACAAAACAAACTGAAAGCATGTAACACACTTGGGCTTAGAGCAATCAAAATCATTTGGGCCCTAGTAACATCAAATCAGCCATATTCATCATATATTATCAAAACCAAAGGCTGAATGTATTTTGGGCTTGCTCCAGAAAATTGTTTTCGGCCCAATATTAAACCTGCATAATAAAATTATTAATTAACATATGAGTAATGAAGATTGAATTAATAATTTTGCAATTTAATATTTTAATAATGTTTGTTTATCACAAATATTAATTTGGAGTTTTCCAAACTCATCAATCTCCCCCTTGATGACAAACATTATTAAAATTGAAATGGAAAGAAATTTAAAGATTGAGTACGAGTACTCCCTTTGAAGATTGAATTTCTCCCCCTTTCAAATTATCACATGACTCCCCCTTGATGTATGCTATTTTACCAAGGGAAGCACTAACCTGTAACATTTAAATCAAGCTTCAAGTAACAATGTTATTTAGCATATTTTATGATGCTGAAATGCTTGATTTATGAGCAGTTTTAATTGATAATCAAAACTCATCTGATATCATAAACTGATTTACTGCTCAACATATTACAAACATAAAAAATATCCAAACAATTTCTTGTTTAATATATCAGAGCAAAACAACATGAAGGAAAATATTTGTAGAGCAAAATAAGGCAGTTTTTGATACTTTATACAATTTAAAGGAACTGCCAAAAATACATTTTCAATCCAACAAGTTTATCAATGATGAATCAACAGCCAGGCATCAAAAAATCAAGCATAATTATAAACCAGATGCCAAAAGAGAATTAACTAATCATGATAAACTAAATGAAGTTTGAACAAAGCAAATTTTATCATCAACCAACATGCATTTTTTCGAACAAGGGTGATCATGAATTTTCAATTTGAAAATTTCATCCCTGTTCTTATCCCCTGTTTTTCTTTGTTTCCAATTTCAATTTTGGAAACTGATTTTCCTCCCCCTTTTGTCATCATGGGGGCACCTGCACAAAATATGATTAACAGAGCAAAATATTCATAACAGAGTAACTAGAGTGTATCAAAGTATCACAAAGCAGTGAGTATCAAGTCATGCTTATACAAAAAATAGATTGAGCCTAATGAAGCCAATATCAAATAAAAGTAAACAGCAGCCATCAATCATCAGAAAGATTGAATTCTGAGTCGGAATCAGCTTCAAAATCCCCTGTGCCCATTTCATCATCAAAGCTTTTTATCATGAAGCCAACTCTATCATGGCATTTCTTCCAGGCCCTTTCTTGTTCATATTCCAATTTTCTGGCATTCTTGTGGGATTTGAACATTAACTTGGACATGTTGCGCATCTCATTGAGAACCTCCCGGATTGATGCAGTAACATTTGAGGACTCAGGATGGCTCTCCAGATCACTGAGAGATGGTTCAGAGGGAACAGATTTCTTGCCCTTTTTGCCCGAAATTCCTCCTCCTTTAATCATGGAAATCTTGTTCTCAACAGTTTCATTAGTCAAATCAACCTTAAAATACTCAAATATACATGTGAGAAACATGCCATAAAGAAGATTAGCCTTTTTGGTACTTTTCACTGCTTCCCACATATGACGTATCATAACATAAGCAAATGAAATTTGGGAAGAAGTAAGAAGTGCAAATAAAATAACAGAATCAGAAACTGTTACTCTGTGGTGAGAACCACCTTGTGGAGTGAGAATGTGAGTGATGATACGGTGCAACAGAGAGTTCTCAGGACCGAGTGCTCGATGAGTTGGAATTAGTCCATCCAAACCAGAGAGATTTGCACAGATGTGTTGTAAGACCGTTTGTTGTTCAATGCCAACTTGATCATCCCACTTATCAACCATGTAAACTTTTGGCCCTTCTTCTTCATATCCAAGAGCAGCGGTTGAGGGTCATGTAAACACGTTTGACATAAGAGTGAATTGAGCCATCAATCAAACGCATGTTTGCATAAAATTCCCGGACCAGCCCCGGGTACAAAAGTTTTTGAATGTGAAGCAGTGGAGTCCACTTCAGAGCATCAAACATGGAAGAAAAGTTGATTCCTTTGGTTGCCAGTTTCTCAAGATTTACCAGTTATGAAAGACAGAGAGGGCGTTTCAGCAAAACCTCTTTATGAAATTCATAGAAAGCACATGAGTAAAACCGAGAGGGATCAAAATGGGAGTGAGTTTTGTGAAATTTGTTCTTGAAGTCGAGAGACTCCAAATTTGCCGGTTCCCTTGTTTCATGCAGAACAAAGCTTTTTGGCCTTTTCTGAGAGCTTTTTGTGGTTGAAGTAGGTCTTTTCGGCGGCGATGGTGGTGGAGAAGTATGTGATTCCTCCTCTTCTTCTTGAACGCTAGGCTCCTTGTTCTTTCCTCTCCCTGAAGATTTATGAGCAATGACTTTGCGACGCATGGTTTCGGTCCTTTTGGAAGGAGGTGATGGAGTAGAAGAGGAGGTAGAATGAAGATGGATATGTGTATGAGTTTGAGGTGATGAGAACGGTGGGCTTTTTGAAATAGGGGTTCGGCCACTTCTCTTTTGTGCCGTTTTCTTTTTCATGTTAGGAGGAGGGAGGAGGTTGAATATGAAAGGGTGAGGGTGCCGAACGAGAGTGAGGAGAAAGGAGGTTAGTGGTGCAATTAATGAGGATTGGAGAGAGATGACGGGGAAGTTAATAACCATAATGATGCGGTTATTAACCAAGGGGTTTTGAAAAAGTGGTTTCCTAGTTTTAAGGGATTAGATGGAGAGAGGAATTTGATTTGACAATAACCACTTCCAATGAGATTTGAAATGACACTCAAAAGATTTGATCATCATAAAATGAGGAACCAGTAAAATTCAATGAGGGGTCAAACTTGATTATGTGGGGCCCATTAAACGTAAAGTCTGCGCAGCCTCCCCCTTAATCATAGCTCCTCCAGCATGCCTTGTTTTTATCTCGTCCATTCCTACGAGATAAAACCAGACAGAATCAGAAATTCACAAATTTTCAACATGACTTAAATCAATCATTCCCAAACTTTTCCTTAACAAACAGAATCTATCTTCACAGAGGGGTTTTGTAAAAATATCAGCAAGTTGTTCTTCAGATTTTACAAATTGAATATCAATAGTACCCTTTTGCACATGTTCTCTAATAAAATGATATTTAATTTCAATGTGCTTTGTTCTAGACTGCAGAACAGGATTTTTGGAAATATTTATTGCACTCATGTTATCACAAAATAAGGGTATGCTATTGATTTTTAATTTGTAATCTTCCAATTGAGTTTTTAACCAAATTAATTGTGAACAACAAGCAGATGCGGATATATATTCTGCTTCAGCTGTGGATAGAGCCACTGTGGCTTGTTTCTTGCTTGACCACATGTTGAGTGAGCTTCCAAGGAAGCAACACATGCCCGAGGTGCTCCTTCTATCCACTCGATCTCCCGCATAATCTGCATCACAAACCCCTACTGCACAAAAATCATCAGATTTTGGATACCACAAGCCATAATCACATGTTCCCTTAATATACCTAATGATGCATTTAACAGCCGTTAAATGGGATTCTTTTTGGTGAGATTGAAATCTTGAACATACACCCACACTTTGAACAATATCCGGTCTAGAGGATGTAAGATACATTAGTGAACCAATCATTCCTCTATACCGTGTCTCATCCACATCTAGGCCATCATCATCCTTTTCAAGTTTAGTATTAGGATGCATTGGTGTTCCCATTGGTTTGGAATTCTCTAAGCCAAATTTCTTTATCAATTCTTTTGCATACTTGCCTTGGTGAATAAAGGTACCACTAGGAGTTTGTTTAATTTGGAGGCCAAGAAAGAAAGTTAGCTCTCCCATTAAACTCATTTCAAACTCACTAGTCATGAGTTTTCCAAACTCTTCACACAAGGACTCGTTGGCTGATCCAAACACAATATCATCCACATAAACTTGAACAAGAAGGATCTCATCATTAGAAACTTTAATGAACAAAGTAGTGTCGGTGGTTCCCCTTTGAAAATGATTTTCTAACAAGAAGGCACTAAGCCTTTCATACCAAGCTCTTGGAGCTTGTCTAAGGCCATAAAGAGCCTTTGAAAGTTTAAACACATGATTAGGAAAATCTTTATATTCAAAACCGGGGGGTTGAGCCACATACACTTCTCTATCAATAAAGCCATTAAGGAAAGCACATTTAACATCCATTTGAAACATTTTGAAACCTTTATGGGCAGCATAGGCAAGAAGCAACCTAATTGCTTCCATTCTAGCTACCGGAGCAAACGACTCATCAAAATCAATTCCCTCTTCTTGATCGTAACCTTGGGCCACTAATCTAGCCTTGTTACGAACAACTTGTCCATCCTCACCAAGTTTATTTTTAAACACCCACTTAGTACCCGTTACCTTCTTACCATCCGGATGAGGTACTAATGTCCAAACCTCATTCTTGTCAAATTGAGCAAGTTCCTCTTGCATGGCCTTGACCCATGATGGATCTTCAAGGGCTTGTTTGACATTGTTAGGCTCTATTTGTGACAAGAGAGCAAAATTGCTAGGTTCGGTTTGCCTTTTGGTGGAGGATCTTGTGGTTATACCTTGAGAAGGATCACCAATGATGAAGTCATGAGGATAACCCCTCATGGATTTCCATTCTCTAGGCTTTCGGACAGGTGTTGAGCTTTGATGATCTTCTGGTGGTCTCACTGTTTCAGTTGCTCATGCCTGCTCAGGAGACAAAATGGAAGTTTCTCCTCCGATCTGACGAGACAAAACTGGGCTGACAGATTCTTCATTTTGCACAGATTTGGGATTTTCTTTATTTGTTCCATCTTCTTCACAATCTGATTTATTATCCTTTACAGTACTGGGAATTAAGTTAGAATCACAAAAAGTAACATGTATGGATTCCTCTATGGTTCTATGTTCTTTGAGATAAACTCTATAGGCCTTGCTTGTGGTGGAATATCCAACAAAAATTCCTTCATAGGATTTTGGATCAAATTTTCCAAAGTTTTCCTTATTGTTAAGTACAAAGCATTTGCATCCAAAAACATGAAAGTACTTAAGGTTTGGAGGGGTTCCCTTCCATAGCTCATAAGGAGTTTTCTTTAACCCTTTTCTAATGATTGTTCTATTCAAAATATAACATGCTGTGTTCACAGCTTCAGCCCATAAGGCATAAAATGCATCATTCTTATGAGCAAGGAAAAGCACCCAACCAGAACTAGAGTAATCATCTACCACCACAAGACCATAGTGTTTACCTCCTAAACTTTGAGTTCTAGTAGGACCAAAAAGATCAATATGTAACATTTCCAATGGTCTTTTGGTTGAGATTCCATCTTTTGATTTAAAAGAGGATTTTACTTGTTTGCCCAATTGGCAAGCATCACAAGTAAGATCCTTATCAAACTTGATGTTTGGAATTCCTCTAACCAAATTCTTTTTTACTAGCTTAGAAATTTGGTACATGCTAGCATGGCCCAACTTTCTATGCCAAAGCCATTTTTCAGATTCAAGAGAGGCGAAG
>NW_026264258.1:1099249-1099968 GCF_000817695.3 Arachis duranensis
TTTTTACCCACTTTCCCAACAGCCACTATTTTTCCTTTTGCATCATCACCGAATGTGACAAATCCTCAAGCTTTATGAAGAAGGTTGTCTTTCCGGTCATATGCCTAGAGCATCCGCTATCCATGTACCACATATTTTCTTTCTTCTTGGATGCTAGGCATACCTACAAAATGAACTCAAGTGCAAATTTTCTTGGATCCTTTCACGTTAAACCATCTCTTATGTCCCAAATCATTGTAATCAAAAACAACTTTGTAAACTTTGTCACCAATCATTCCTTCACCAAAGAAACATTGAACTGGAAAATGACCACTTCGGTTACATAGTCTACAAAATCTTGGAGTTGCTATTTTGTTAAAGTGAGTTGGGTCTTGATATTTTACATCATTTGAAGATGAAGCAATGTTTTCAAAATGTGATTTTTCAGATTTATAAAATCCCAACCCAGCTTTATCATAAAGAGGTTTTTGACTGGCCAAGATTTGGTTCAAATTTTCAAAACTTTGGGTGAACTTAGCTAAGTCTTCTTTAAGTCTTTTAACCTCTTTGAGCAACTCTTCATTTTGCTTAAAACAGTTCACATATGCAAGAACAGAATGGTCACTTTCACAGCTTCTTACTTGGGCTTTTAACTGCTTATTTTCTTCCACAAGATCACAAGCAGTTTCGGCCTCTCTTAGTTTTTCTTTGAGGAAATCATTTTCAGCTTTAAGAATGAA
>NW_026264258.1:1100004-1130117 GCF_000817695.3 Arachis duranensis
AACTTGGGACAATCAGATTTGAAATGACCCATTTTCTTGCAATTGTAACAAGTTACTTTGCTAAGGTCTTTCTTCATCTTCCTTGAGCTGCTGCCTTTGCCTTTGAGCTTCACCATTTTCATGAATTTTTTTGCAAACAACACAAACTCATTTTCAGAAGAATTATCACTGGATTCATCATCCAGAGGGTTAGTCACAGAAGAAAAAGCAATTCCTTTCTTTTTTGAGTCTTTTTTCAAATAACTGTTTTCAAAAGCTAGAAGATTTCCTCTCAAATCATCAAGTGTCATGGAATCAAGATTACTACTCTCAGAAATAATTAAAGCTTTTGTTTCCCACTCTTTAGTGAGACATCTCAGCACTCTTCTCACAAGCACAGAATCAGAATGTGTTACTCCCATAGCATCCAAGCCAACAGTGATAGTGTTGAACCGTTCGAACAGTTCATCAATGGATTCTCCTTCCTTCATTGTAAACATTTCATATTCCATGTTTAACAAGTCTATCCGAGTCTTCTTAACAATGTTGGTTCCTTCATGAGTGATTTATAATTTATCCCAGATTTCCTTTGCTGTTGTGCAACTTGTCCCAGATTTCCTTTGCCGTTGTGCATCGTGATACCCGTCGGTACTCCTCAAAGCTGATAGCACAGTTGAGCAGGTTTACTGCCTTGGCATTTAATTCTACCTTCTTCCTATCTTCCTCGGTCCATCTTGCTTCTGGTTTGAGAGAGACTACCCCTTCAGCACTTGAGGTAGTTGGAAATTGAGGCCCTTCAAGAATAATCTTCCAAAGTCTGTAATCTACAGCTTGTACAAATATCTTCATCCTCTCCTTCCAATAGGTATAATTTTTTCCATTGAAAAGAGGAGGTCTGTTGCTTGATTGTCCTTCGGTCAGATTATAGGACACCACATTTGCGCCACTGTTTTCCGCCATGAAGATCTTTACTCCAAGCTGCAAAGCTTGATCTCTTTGAGACCAAGCTCTGATACCAATTGATGGTTTCAGTGGCTAAGAGAAAAGGGGGTTGAATCTTAGCCCCTTTTTCGCTTGCTAACACTTGCTGGACCTTGAAGAAACTTTTCTGTTTTTAGCTCGTCCCTAGCCACGAGACATTTTCATTTTGTCTCGTCACTTGACACGAGACATTTTTGATTTTTCATCTGAACAGTAAAAATAGAATTGAAGTAGGAAGAAAGAGAGAAGATTACACCCAGATATATCCTGGTTCAGCTGCTAAGTACAGTGCAGCCTACATCCAGTCTCCATCACAACAATGATGGAATTTCACTATAATCATCCAGATTACAAATTGTAAAGTGCTAACCCAACTTACAAGGGAATTCCCACAGAATCATGAAACACAACACAGATGTACAAAGGAACTCTAAGACATCTATGGCTTTTTCTTTTAATTTTGCACTCTCTGTCTTTTTTCGCTCTATGGCTTTTTCATACAAACCTCACTGTTTGCCTTTTTCCATGAGACTCAAGACATGACAAAATTAAACAGAAAATTATAAAACAGAAAACATTGAAGGAGAAGAGAAATCTGTTAGCTCAGGTAGCTCTGAGAACTCTATGCCTTGCACTCTCACTGCTTACTTCTAACTCCTTGCTTCAAACCATGACTGTTCACCCCTTTTATAGAGAAGTGAAGCCTTCACGGTTGAAACACAAACCCGAGCTCAGCTTCTTTTCCTTCACAACACAACCGGTTCGGCCTCACAGAGAGAAGAGGTAACTCATGCCAAAAACCAACATGCAAATACCTCTAGTCCTTTCTTGGTCATCACTCTTCATCAATTCGAGCACTCCATCCTGGGCTTCCTCTCCAAGATGAATTTCTGGCCCTTGATGCTTCATGATGATGATGACTTCATCTGCTTCAATCTCTGCCTTCAACCATCACTTCGCCACTCTAGCTACTCCCTGTGGTGGTTGAGCAGAATCAAAGACAAGCCATGCCTCCAAGATCTTCCTTGCTGGCCGAATCTTCATCCTTCTTTTTGAGTAAGAAGGATCCGAGATTACCTCACCAAATCTTACCAGATTAGGTGATAATCTTAGCCACAACTCATTTTTATTTTAGTATATTTTCTTGCCATCATTAGCTTGATGGTCTTGATGCATGCTTTCCTTTCCTTTCGGTAGCTCCAAGTAGCTTCCATGGATTCCTGGTTAATAACCGAAGAAGGAAGAAGAAAGAGATGAGAGAGAAGAGAGAGAATATTCAATGGATTTGAACAATAATCAATGAACAAAGAGAGAGAATAAAAGTGAATTAAAGTTTCCCACTTCCCTTTGTTGAGTAGCGTAAAGTGTCATAATAGCCATCAAATCAATCTTCTCTTTCTTTCTTATGTTTCCAATGCATTAATTAAATTTGAAATCCTTCAAAATAATGAAGTGGAATCCGTTGGAAGCATTTAGGCATTTCATTTGCTTCATGGATTCGAATAAGGCATGGAAACATTTATCAATATTGGGCTTGGTAGCAATAGATTTCATTTTGGCCCAATATCATTTTCTTTTCGGACCATAGCATGCATAAAACACATTGGACTATTGAATTTTGGTCCACTAAAAGCATTTGCTTTCCTGGTAAAAATTGGAACATGCACAAAACAAACTGAAAGCATGTAACACACTTGGACTTAGAGCAATCAAAATCATTTGGGCCCTAGTAACATCAAATCAGCCATATTCATCATATATTATCAAAACCAAAGGCTGAATGTATTTTGGGCTTGCTCCAAAAAATTGTTTTCGGCCCAATATTAAACCTGCATAACAAAATTATTAATTAACATATGAGTAATGAAGATTGAATTAATAATTTTGCAATTTAATATTTTAATAATGTTTGTTTATCACAAATATTAATTTGGAGTTTTCCAAACTCATCAGCTAGATTAGTAGCCCAAGATTATGATCAAGAAGAGGGTATAGATTTTGATGAGTCTTTTGCTCCGGTGGCTAGAATGGAAGCAATTAGATTGCTTCTTGCCTATGCTGCCCATAAGGGTTTCAAAATGTTTCAAATGGATGTTAAATGTGCTTTCCTTAATGGCTTTATTGAAAGAGAAGTGTATGTGGCTCAACCCCCCGGTTTCGAACATAAAGATTTTCCAAATCATGTTTTTAAATTATCAAAGGCCCTTTATGGCCTTAGGCAAGCTCCAAGAGCTTGGTATGAAAGGCTTAGTGCCTTCTTATTGAAAAATAAATTTCAAAGGGGTACCACGGACACAACTTTATTCATTAAAGCATCTAATGATGATATACTTCTAGTTCAATTTTATGTGGATGATATTGTATTTGGATCGGTCAACGAGTCCTTGTGTGAAGAGTTTGGAAAACTCATGACTAGTGAGTTTGAGATGAGTTTAATAGGAGAGCTAACTTTCTTTCTTGGCCTCCAAATTAAACAAACTCCTAGTGGTACTTTTATTCACCAAGGAAAGTATGAAAGTATGCTAAAGAATTAATCAAGAAATTTGGCCTTGAAAATTCCAAACTAATGAGAACTCCAATGCATCCAAACACTAAGCTTGAAAAAGATGATAATGGGAAAGATGTGGATGAAACAAGGTATAGAGGTATGATAGGATCACTCATGTATCTTACATCCTCTAGACCGGACATTATTCAAAATGTGGATGTATGCTCAAGGTTTCAATCTCACCCAAAAGAATCCCATCTTTCGGCCGTTAAGCGCATCATTAGATATATTAAGGGAACAAGTGATTATGGCTTGTGGTATCCAAAATCTGATGATTTTTGTGCAGTAGGGTTTTGTGATGCAGATTATGCGGGAGATAGAGTGGATAGAAGGAGCACCTCCGGCATGTGTTGCTTCTTTGGAAGCTCACTCAACATGTGGTCAAGCAAAAAATAAGCCACAGTAGCTCTATCCATAGCTGAAGCTGAATACATATCCGCTTCTGCATGTTGCTCACAATTAATTTGGTTAAAAATGCTGTTGGAAGATTACAAATTAAAGATCAATAGTATACCATTGTTTTGTGATAACATGAGTGCTATAAATATTTCAAAAAATCTTGTTTTGCACTCAAGAATAAAGCACATTGAGATCAAATATCATTTTATTAGAGAACATGTGCAAAAGGGTACTATTGATATTCAATTTGTAAAATCTGAAGATCAACTTGCTGACATTTTTACAAAACCCCTCTGTGAAGACAGATTCTGTTTATTAAGAAAAAGCTTGGGAATGATTGATCTTGTTTCTGTTGATAATTTGTGAAATTCTGATTCTACCCTGTTTTGTCTCGTAGGAATGGATGAGATAAAAATAAGAATGAAGGAAGGGATGTGATCTAGGGGGAGGCTGCGCAAAAGTTAATTTTCGTGGACCATACCAAATCTCTTTGACCCCACCTTGACCGTTTTGTTAGTTCATCATTTTTTTTTGAAAACTCAAAATCCTTTTGTGGTCTTATCAAATCTAGTTGAAAGAGGCATAGTGTCAAATCAAATCTTTCCTTCCAACTAATCCCTTGATTTAAAGAAACCACTTTTTCAAATTCTTGGAAATCCCCTGGTTATTAACCGTGCTCTTAATGGTTATTAACTTCCTCCACATTCTCTCTCCAATCCACATTTAATGCTTCCCTATCTTCCCTCCTCCCTCACTCTATTCGGTTCCTACCCAACCTCCTCATATTCCACTCCTCCATTTTCACTACCATGAAAAAGAAAACCGCCCCTAGGAAAAGCAAACAGATTCTTCTTTCTCAAAAACCGTCTACACCCCAATCTTATACACATATACATATTCATTCCACAACATCATCATCACCCTCACCTCCCTCCAAACACACAGACACCATAAGAAGAAAAGTCATAGCCAAGAAAACTTCTTCAAGAAGGAAGAAGGGAAAGGAACCTGTGGAAGAAGAAGAGGAATCACAAACATCCTCCATTCCATCACCACCGCATTCACCACCCAAGAAGGCTACTCCTAGAAAGAGTACTCAGAAGCCAGACAGTTTTGCACTGCACGACACCACCGAACCTGCCAACTTGGAATCCATGGAATTCAAGAACAAGTTCAGCAAAACACATTCCCACTATGCCCCTGCTAGGTTCAACTCCTGCGCCTCATTTGAATTCCAGAAAGATGTTTTGAAAAGGTGTCATCTCTGTTTAACCTACCTTGTCAACCTTGACAATCTCTCCAACAAAGGAATAAATGTGTCTCCTTTGTTTGAATTGCTTCAATGGACTCCATTACTTCACATTCAAAAACCGGTTTACCCTAGCTTAGTCCGACAATTCTATGCCAACATGAGACTCATTGATGGCACCATCCACTCATATGTGAAAAAAGTTCACATCACTCTTGACACTGCCACCATTGGGACGGCCTTGGGATATAAAGAAGAAGGGCCGAGAGCCTACATGGCCGAAAGGTGGGACTCACAAGTCGGCGTCACCGATAAGGTTGTTCTTCAACACACATGCGAGAATCTCTCAGGCTTGGATGGAAATACCCCTACCCACAAGGCCCTTGGTCCCACCAACTCATTGCTTCACAGGATCATCACCCACATCTTGACTCCTCAAAGCGGCTCTCACAATAGAGTAACATATTCTGACTCTCTCATCTTATTTGCACTTGTTACCTCTACTCCTATTTCTTTTGGTTATCTTATGATCCGCCATATGTGGGACTCAGTAAGAAGCACCAAAAAGGCAAATCTATCTTATGGTATATTCTTAACCAGTATCTTTGAATTTTTTAAAGTTGACCTTTTGAATGAGGCAGTAGAAAACAAAGTGTCAATGGTCAAAGGTGGTGGAGCTATTAAAGGAACCAAGAGCAATAAATCCATGGCTTCGGAGAGTGACTATGAGAGCAGACCTGAGTCATCCAAAACCACCGAGCCATCAAAAAAGTTCTTACCGAATTTTCAACTATGCCCGAATTCATAGTCCAATCTCACAAGGATGCACGCAAACTGGCATATGAAAGTGAAAGAGTTTGGATGAGATGCAAGGATAGGGTCAGTTTGATGTTAGAAAATTTGGAGAAGGAACTGGGAGATGCAAGTGAGGACGGGGCTAAGGAATCTGACCTTCATCTATCTGATGATTAATTCTTTGTTTAATTTAGGATATTGGCTTAAGTAGGCTCAATCTGATATTATGTTTTGTTGGGTTTGATACTTTTTGATACTTTGTGATACTTTGTGATACTCTGTTATATTTTGCATATTATGTTTCCTATGTCAAACTTTTTTTGCAGGTGCCCTTTTGATGACAAAAGGGGGAGAAAGTGCTGAAAATTGAAAATGAAAAACAGAGGATGAAATTCTCTGTTGAGAGTTCATGATCACCCCTGTTAAAAGGATTCACCTAATGCTTGATAAAGCACACTAATAATGCTTGGTTGATTATGATTGTGATGCATTTGTTTTGATATTATGGCTGCCTAGTTGTTAATTGAATCTTGTGAAAAGGATTATCTTGATGAATATGCTTGCTACCTGTGGAATAGGAATATTCTGATTCATCTTGGTAAACATGTTTGCAGAATAAGTTATTTTTGGCAGTTCCTTTAAGCATTAAGTATGAAAATAAATGTGAAAATTGCAATGATCATGATGTGGTTAAAAATATTTTTCTTACCATAAGTATGTTGCTCTAATTTGATTGGAAAATATTTTTTAAAACAGCAATTTATGTTCAATTTTTTTTATTAGTGATTGAGCAGAAAATCAATTTATGATATGAAATGAGTTTTGATTATCAATCCAAATCTACTCATAAATCAAGCATTTAGCATCATGTAATAAATATGCTAAATAACAGTTACTTGAGGCTTGATTAAAATGTTACAGGTTAGTGCTTCCCCTGGTAAAAATGTCATATATTAAGGGAGATCCATGTGACAATTTGAAAGGGGGAGAAATTCAAAACTCAGGAAGTATTCTTTACCCAATCTTAAATTTCTTTCCATTTCAATTTTAATAATGTTTGTTATCAAGGGGGAGATTGATGAGTTTGGAAAACTCTAAATTAACATTTGTGACGACTAAACATTATTAATATGATTAATTGCAAAAATATTAAATCATATGTTTTGAATAAATTAATTTTTGTAATGCAGGTTTTATTTGGGCCAAAACATAAAAGAAATATTGCAAGCCCAAATCAAAATCAATATTCAGCCTTGGTGTATATTTCCTATAATATGTGGCTGAAGCAATTTGTGATTAATTGGGCCAGAACACAAACATTGCCATAAGCCCAATTAGTTTAGATGAATCAAAACTTTATTAGCCAGATTAAATATTTTTGCTACTAAGTCCAATTTTAATTTTGATGAATGTTCCTCATGCTTGATCCAAAATCAAGAGAAGAAGAAAGCAAAAATTGCTTCCATTTTACCATGTGATGGATTTCAAATTTTATTAAATTGTCATTTATTGCATGGGAAATATGAGAGAGAAATTTGCAATTGAGTTGATTGATTGCCATAGTGGTGCACGCTACCAATAGCAAAAAAAGGGAAGTAAATTAATTCATTTTAGTTTTAATTATTCAAAAATACTTGATTGCTTCTCTTTCTACATTTTCTATTCTCTCATCTCTCTCTTCTTTTCAGACAATACACAGCAAACCATGAAAGCAACTTTGAGTCACCGAAAAGAAGGAAAAGCAAGTCACAAGACCATCACAATGATGGCACGAAAAAGAAAACATAAAGTATGTTGTGGCTGAGATTCTTATCACTCGTGGAAAGATTTGGTGATGAGATCTTAGCTTCTTCATACAAAAAATGGAAGAAAAGATCTCGGCCAGCAAGGTGAAGATCCTTGAAGTGTTGGCTTGTCTCTGATTCTGCTCAACCACCACAGAAGGTAGCTAGGGTGGCTACGTGATGGAAGAGGCAAAGATTGGAGCAGATGAAGCCATCATCATCATCATGAAGCATCAAGGGTCAGAATTTCATCTTGGAGAACAAGCCAATGATGGAGCGCTCGGATTAATGAAGGATGATGACCAAGGAAGAACTAGAGGTATTTGCATATTGGGTTTTGCATGGGTTATCTCTTCTCTCTCTGACCGAACCGGTTATGGGTGAAAAAAAAAGAAGTTAAGCTTGGTTTTTGTTTCAACTGTGAAGGCTTCTCCTCTATATAAAAGGGTGAACAGTCACGGTTTGATTCAAGGAGAAAGTGAGAGATTGCAAAGCACAGAAGTCTCATAGCTACCTAAGCTTACAGTTTTTCTTCTCCTTCAATGTATTTTATTTTGTAATTTTTCTGTTTAATTTTGTCATGTCTTGAGTCTCATGGAAAAAAGGCAAACAGTGAGGTTTGTATGAAAAAACCATAGAGCGAAAAAAGGCAGAGAGTGCAAAATTAAAAAGAAAAAGCCATAGATGTCCTTAGTGTTCCTTTGTATATCTGTGTTGTGTTTCATAATTCTGTGGGAATCCCCTTGTAAGTTGGGTTAGCACTTTACAGTTTGTAATCAGGTTGATTATAGTGAAATTTCATCATTATTTCATCATTGTTGTGATGGAGACTGGATGTAGGCTGCACTACACTTAGCAGCTGAACCAGGATATATCTGGGTGTAACTTTCTCTAACTTTCTCTCTCTTTAACCCCCTTCTCTTAGCCACTAAAAGCTATCAATAAGGATTCGTTATATAAGAGGCGCGTGTAAAACAAACGTAGTAGTGAGACTTCGAGTGAAATTACTTGAATACCATCTATGTAGTTTATTTTTAGAGCGTGAAGTAAAAATTGTTTAGATACCATCTATGTAATTTTTACATAGATGTAGAGCTTTTCTGAAAGAATATTTGTTCACCAAAAAAAGAATTTGCAGTTGAATTCAATTAAATTCGTGACATTTTTCGTATAGTCATTTTTACTCGCCAAGACAACACTTTGTGATTCCCTATAAAAAAGAGAGGGAAAAAAATATTGCACGAGGAAGATGGAAGCTAACTCAATATATAATAAAAAAAATTCACATGACATTCTAGCAGTTGGGATTTAACTGCCAGTCTCATCACAATACCATTCCACCTGCCAAAGCATGTAATTTAGAGAGTTATTAAAGTATTAATAATACAAATGAATAGTATAAAAATCGATTCAGTTGAAAACACTTTTTGAGGTCTTGTTGCTGAGTCTAAAATCTAGAGTTTAATTTTAAGTATGTACACCACGAAAAGAGGACCATCATCATCAGAACTCGAAAGGGGGATTGAGAGTAGAAATTACAATCCAATGTATGTATCCTACACCATTTCAGCTCTGACTGCGAAATTCGGATAGATTTCTGATTTTATTTAAACACCCAACAAGGCACCTGAACACAACCGATTGTCGAAGCGACCAACCTCAGAAATCCATAGAAGAGACCGAGCTTTGGAATTAGACTTCGTTCACATTGCCTGCTACTGACCAGGGTTTCCTAGAAGTCGTTCAACTGCTGCATGAACATTACCGGATGTGGCAATAAGGGCCCTTATGTTCTCTTGCGTGTCGAAGAATCCCATTTCTTGAAGCTGAGAAAGCTGGGTTGCATACAACTGCTCGGGCGGCTCTGCAGAAGGCAACAATGTCAGCGAATCGACATAAAATTTATTTAGAAAGAAACAAAAGATGAGAACAACGCTAACCATTTGATCTATTTGGAACAGCTAGGCTGCCAGTTCCAAGTCCACCAAACATGCTTGATAACAACTCCAAACCTGCCAAGTTGTTCAAAGGACCTAGCAAAAAATAATAGTTAGTTATTATCAACAGATATGTACGGTATCTGTGGTCAATCAAGCCCCTGCAAATCTAAATCTCAATATATAAAAAACAATTACTACTGATTAAGTACTGATGGATCATCTTAATAGAAGAAATGATATAAAATAATTTGAATTGCAAAAACTATGGCATAAAATTAAATAGTTTATATCAACATAAGCTCGCATACCAGTGCCTCCGCCAGTTTGACCTGATTCCCTGCAAAAGCTTTTCATATTAATAGAAAATCAAGAAAAAAAATATAGAAAAAGAGATTAAAAGTCTAGATGGGTTTAAAAAGTGCTGATTTCAGACATTGCAATACAAGCAAGGCATCATATTTGGTCAGAGATTTGAACCCACACCCTTGTGTCCCGAGTCAAAGATTTACTTTAAATGGAGAAATTAAAATATCCTTCCAATGTTTCAGAAAGACATTATAAGTATTCAGCAAAAACCTTTACACATTAAACCTCATTATCAAATTCACAAGAATTATTAAAAATAATTACCGTGGCTGTTGTTGACCAAGCTGAGACAGAAGAGCTTGCTGAAAAGACATCAGTTGCTGCCAATGCGCAATAAAATAAATGGTAAGAAAATTAATTGAAACCAATGAATAAAATTACACAAGGAATCAACACAGTTTCTTCTTCATCATTATATTTCACAAAATCAAATTCTGTTAAAAAAAATGTTCTCCCAGAAAACACTTGGAGAATTATGATCATTTCTAAATGAACTAAAAGTTTTAAAACCCATTTATTTTTGTAACAAAAATTACTATTAGAATCGATACACACAACATTATATGAAAGGGGAGGTCTTTAGCTTGTCCTTCATTCCATCTACAATGTAGCAACCTACTTTAGATGCATTTTCCTATACAATCTCAAAATTTTGTCATGCGAAAACTGCCCTAAATTCTTATCATGTGACATGTACTATAGCCTATTGTAAATTATGAGAAAGAACAAAAATTTAAGAAGAACCTAAAATATCAACGTCCAAGCAAGCTACTCTGTTATAAAATGAACCACATCCAAACATCAATGCCAATACTCGAAAGACTAAGTAAGTGCAGTAGACCACATGCTTATTAACACAAGCAAAGACAAATACTCAACCATATGCTTAAGAGAAGATACTCAATGTCAACAAGAACTCATCAACATCTGTTTACCTGCAGTGTCTCAGGTGAAGAAAATAAGCGAAGGAACTCTG
The DNA here is from genome assembly GCF_000817695.3 of Arachis duranensis. Taxonomy (NCBI): domain Eukaryota; kingdom Viridiplantae; phylum Streptophyta; class Magnoliopsida; order Fabales; family Fabaceae; genus Arachis; species Arachis duranensis. The sequence continues at coordinate 1,111,022 of NW_026264258.1, forward strand.
GATTTTGCATCACTTCTCTAAGAGAATTCAAATCAGGCATGCCACGCTGATCAGCATTAGCTCCAAGCATCTAAAAGAAAAAAGAATAACGTTAAAAGGATAGATCCAAGGGAACCACACGTCCACAACACATCTTGTACTCTTACTAGGCAAACTAAACATATACCTGATTCAAAGTTTGTGGGTTGGAAAGCATACTTTGCATCATGTTTGAGATAGCTGGATTTTGCATTAACTGGGCCATTAAAGCAGGATCTGGCATAGCATTGCCGCCCAGCATGCCTTGAAGATCCGGCAGTCCAAGCCCTCCTAAGCCAGTAGGTGCCTGCGGCCTAGCATCCCCACCAGCAGGGGTTGACCTTCTATTGTTATTTTGGGCACCACCAGCTGCAAATATTCACCATCAATTACAGTAGTACCAGTAATGAGCAACAAAAAATCTATTTACTAGTCTTGAAAGAGCTAAAAAAATATCAGAGTAAGGGAAAACGTAATAAAAACAATTGATTAGAATGAGCCATCCGGTCACAGGATTCTAAGGAGCAAAATATAGCATAAGAACTTACTTCCCGTAGAGGACCAAGGATTGGGGAGTGGGTTAGTATTGGGTAATGGAGAACCAGCAGTTGCTTCGGAGCTAGTAGTTGAGGGATTTGTTGATTGGTCCCTGGCTTGAGTCCCAGAAAGTGGTGTATTGTTGCCTCCTGTGTTTCCAGCCATCGTAGTAGCATTTAAAAATGGTTCTTGAACATTTTCATACATGCGCCTCAACATGTTAAATCCCTCAGGAGATGCTTCAATGTTGCTCATTGCTCTGTCGGTATTTCTCATCATTTCACGCATAATCTCAGGGTTCCTTGTAGCTTCAAGTGTCTGGCGGAGGGTGCTTGGATCATTAAGTATGTGAGCTAACTCAGGATTCCGATCCATGAGCTCCTGCATCTGCGGGTTGCTCATTATAAGATTCCGCACAATCTCAGGATTATTTATTAGGTTCTGCATAGCAGGTGTGTTCATAATTTCTCTCATTAAATTGGGATTTGAAATAAATGGTTGCTGCATCTGCTCAAGATCCGGAAATCCCTCTCCAAATAGGTTATTGCCACCCATCCCATTCAAACCTAATCCAGGGAACAATGAAGCTCCAAAACCAAGGCCTCCTAAGCCCCCACCCTCAGCAGCACCAGTACTTCTGGCATTAGTCGTGGCGGTATTGGTGCCACTGGTATTTGTGCCCCCACCTGTATTGGAAGGTGTGAAGCCACGAACCAAATGGATGGTGTGATCTGCCTCCAAGCCTACACAGATAAACAGAAAATTAAGCTGTATCGAAAGACAAGGGGATTATCATTGTCACGGTATAACATGATTGTACTGAGCAATAAAATTGCTTTAACATGAATACAAATGATTTCTCAAACACGCCCAAGCTCTATATTCTAAACCGAAACCCAAAACTAATTAAACATTCGTATTCCTTTCCCTCAAATTCATTAAAAATAATAAGGAAAGGGTAATTTCTATGGTGAAGAGAGGAGAGTGTGCATTGCAAATTATATGTTTATTTTTTTTTAAATATTTTTCTCTATTGTTCAAAGAACAATCTTCACTCTTCATTGAAAAACACTCTTCACCATAGTATTCCCCTAAGAAAAGTATAGTATGCCAACAAATCAATAATGTTCCCCAATTGGAAGCAAATTCATTCCTTTTCACATTGAACACCCAAACCATACATTAGAAATCCGAAACCTTCTAACTCTAACCACCACAAAACCCTAGCTGACTCTCAAACTAAGCAAAGAATAATAAAAATCAGAAAACACACGAACATCTCCCACCACAAAACCATACAATCGATCATAGGTTTCCACAGGTTCATAAACAAAAACCTGAACCAAATAGAGCAAAAGCAAGCCCAATTTTATGAATTGAACAATAAAAGAACGAGATCAAATCATCACCATAGCTTTGTAGGGTCTGATCATCCTTCAGGATCCGACCCTTGTAAATCAGGCGCTGCTGACCGGCTGGGATATCGCAGCTGCCAGCAATGACTTCCTTGAAGGATCCGACGGTGGAATCGAGGCAAATCTGAACCGAGAACTTGGAACCATTGGAACACCGAATGTTGATGCTGACGGGTTCAGAGACCTTTGAATCCGTAGACCTCTCTGCGGCACTGTCACCTCCCATGTCCCCCAATGAAGAATGGAGGCGCGTAGGGCTTCACGCGCTGTGAACCGGATCGAATCAAAGGTTGGGAATGAAAATTGGGGATGAAGAAAACACTAACCCTAGCACAATCCAAGAGGAATAGAAGATGGGAAAAGAGAAGAGAGAGAATGAGCTGCAAACTTGGGTAGGGAGAGTAGGAACAACAAGAGGGAGAAAAATAATAATTTTATGCAATATTTTATAAAATAAAAAGAATAGCGATTAAAAATTGAAGGTTTTATAAAACTTATAAATAAATAAATTTAAATTTAAACATATCTTTTAGTCCAAGTGTGTGTTATGATTTATGAACAAAACAACCCATGATAAGTTCGATTCACTTTTTCTTTTATTTTTTCTTCTGTAAAATCAATTTTTTCAGTACATTGTGTTTATCTGTTAAAATTTACAATTTAAATTTCTTTTTATTTAATTATTTAAATTATTTCTATAATTTTATTTATACACTGAACATTCTTAATATTTATATAAAAATATAAGTGTTACTTATTAATTATGTATTTACATTATTTTAAATAAAATATAAAATATCTTCATATTAAAATTATATATATTATAAAAATAGTTTTTGTAAAAAGTACAAAATTATAACATTTTAGAAAATATGTATTATACACCATTTTTTTATATCTAATTTTTTTTATTATTGAAAGATTGATATTCAATCTTCATCCAATCTTATTATTTACTTTAATTTTATCTTTCTACAAAATGTACACATAGAAATAAAATAGAGAAAATCGAAATTTTACATAAAATTAAAAAAATAAATTAAATACGTAAAACGTAAAATTTTAACAAAATTTAAATTGTAAAATTGTCGGACATAATATAAATTTTATAAAATCGATTGATTCGTTTAAAATTGTAATATCAAAAGATTTTAAGAGTTAAATCAAAATTCTAGTCATAATACATAGAGGGAAATTGAATGATATTTGGGTCGGTATTTTAAAAAATAAATGTTCAGAAACAAAATATTAGTCACTAGTCATAAAACAAAGAAAAGTGTTAAGAACTTAGGATTATTCTTTCTTTTTCTTTTTTGTTTTTAAAGAAAATGAGCTACAATTTACTGCGATATTGGACAAACAACAAAGTGGCAGGGTCCACTAAACTCAAACCAATAATCGATTCCTTTATATATATGAGATTGAGCCTAGCCCAACAGTATAGCCTAATCTTTGAGTGCATTTTTTATCCACCCGTTGGCCCAACTCTGGCCAGTCCAATAAACCCTCACCCTTATAGAGTCTTGTAATTTGTAGTGTTTTTTTCTTTTTTTTACTGGGTCATTGCAGTTAGACTTTGTTTATGGAAAACTTTTAAGAAGATTTTTAAGTGTACCGTTGTATCGGTGTATAAGTAACTTTTAACTATTGATCTTAATTATATATATTATATATTTTTTATAATTAAAATTAGCGATTAAAAATTATTGAAACACTGATATGATGGCACACTTAAAAATTTTCTAAACTTTTAAGGTGTTCTATAAGATTTATAATGTAACACATTAATAAGAGAAATTCTAATACCACAAAAAAAAATAAAAGAAATTATAAGTGATCAATATTTTTTTATTTTTGTTTTACATATAAAATAACATTAATCAAATTTCTCATTTTCTACACTAAAAAGTATTGGTTTCCTAATGTTCTTTCATTAATAATATAGATAATTTTTTTCTCAAATTTTTAAATTTTTAAAATTAAAAAAAATTGTTTGAACTAATCTCTCCCTATTTCTAAAATTACTGACATGTCACAATATAAATAGAATAAAATAAAAATCTCATCTACTTTTAGAAATTTTTATTAGCTTTAAAGGTTTTTGGGTTCATATTTTTATTCTATGATAAATTAAATGATTTGGAGAAGTAATTAAAAAGTATTTCTGTACATTGCATTTGCTTTTTAAGGAGAAGAGAAATAAAGAGTTAATATTTAATGTAGTCTCTGAATTTGCAGTTCAGTTTTAATGTTTTTAAATTTAAAATTATTTTAAATTTGTCTTTGAGTTTAACAACAGTTGTCTCTAAAATATTTTTCTATGACGAAATGATGAGGTGCTTGAATAGAGGCCTAATTGGACTAGTAAAATATTATCGTTTTATTTTTTGCGCCCAAATAGAACATAAACGACAGTGTTTAGAGTATTTTAAGGGATTTTAACATGTTAGAGTTAAAACCCCTCAAAATACTCTAAAAGATGTCGTTTATGTTCTATTTTGGCGCCAAAAATAAAACGGCATTTTACCAATGCAACATAATTTTCAGCGTGACCTCCATGTCATTATTCTGTTATCGAAAAGTATCTCAAAGACAAATATTGTTAAGTTTAAAGACGACATTGAAACTCAACTGTAAGTGTTGGGTATATGAAGATGGTAAGATGACAAAATTTTATATTTGTGTAGTGGGTTCAAAGCACAATTAGATCTCTTTTTTTAGAGAGATATTTGTCGCTACACTTAGTTGCTATAGGGTTGATGACAATATTCTCCCAGGATACAATGAAACCTAAGAATTTCTTAATTAACAATAGTAAGAAATTCTCAACTCTCTTGAATAAAGAAAATCTCTTAATAGTTGATTAAAATATACACTTAGTACTTGTTTTTATGAAATAGTGGATAAGGATTTATTTATACATATTGAACTTAGCAATTATGATTAGTTACGTATACAGATGGTTGTGTCTTTTCTATTGCCAATAGATACAATGTTTTGAACATACACAATTCTTAAAGAGTTGTATCCCTTTAACCAATAGACACAATATTTTGAACATACACAATTCTTTAAAGATTATGTCCCTTCAACCAAATGGTACTAAACAGTTAGTAACCGTTTATTAATATTAATAATAATATTAATAATAATATCAATAATATTAATAATATTAATTAATTAAATTTGTAAATACCTTTCAATTCCCTACTATTTACAAAATTTTAATGTTATACAAGTATATGCATAAAGAATGTGTCACTAAGATTAAACATTCTTTTAGTGTAATTTTAAAGTTCTAACGAAGTGATAGGTGTCTAATCGATTAAACTTATACTCCATTTACTAGTACAAAAAATCACACACATTACTTATACCCTCCAAGTTCAAGAGTTTATAATTTTAAGCAGTTATATGGCCTTGTGCTCATCCTGGTTTCATGAATATTTACGAGAATAAAACCTCTAAAATTCTCGATTAGAGCGGCACCACTCTTATATTCATATAGGTGGAATCTTTTGATAAATAATATTATCATTCCATTAAGAGTTTTAACTCACCCTCCTAATTTATTGTAAATAGCACTAAATCCTATACCTTAGTACTCTAATTGCTAAATAACTTGTTATTACCCATTAAACCTTGAAACTAGTTGTCTACTAGAATAAGGTTGGGTTTCCATCATTTAGCAATAATAGGTTTTAATCCTATTTTAGCAGTAGTCTCTTTGATTTTATCCCTTGACAAACCTTTAGTCCAAGGGTCTGCTAAATTTTCTTGAGATCTTACATAATTGATGGTAATTACACCATCATCTATTAGTTGCCTCACAAATTCATGTCTCAAACTTATATGTCTAGACTTTCCATTATAAACCTTATTATATGCTCGAGACATAGTTGATTCACTATCACAGAAGATTGAAATGGCTGTCGTTTACTGTGACCACAGCTTTATATCATATAACAAGTTTCTTAACCATTCCTCTTCTTTCCCTGCGACTGATAAAGCTACAAACTCAGCCTCTATATTAGAATGTGTAATACATGTTTATTTTTTTGAGGCCCAACTTATTGCTCCACCACCTATGGTGAAAATCCATCCTGAAGTGGATTTGTTGTTACTAAATTCAACTTGTGTCGGAATAACCTTCTAAAAAAATTGCGGGATAATCACTATAATGTAATCCCAAGTTTATGATTTTCTTGAGATAACCAAGAACTCTTATTATAGCTTTCCAATGTTGATTGCTAGGCTTTTCTGAAATTCTTGATAATTTGCACACAGCAAATGTTATATCAGGTATAGTACAATGCATTGCATACATTAGACTTCTTATAGCACTAACATATTCTAATTGTGCTATAAGTCTACCCATGTTTCCTTATAATTTAAGATTAGGATCATAGGGTGTATTAGATTCTTTAATAATGAGATGATCAACCTTTTCCAATACCTTTTTGATATAATGAGATTAACTTAAAGTAAAGCCAACTTCATTCTTATGCACCTTTATACCTAATATTGTATCTACTTCATTCAAATCCTTCATCTTGAATTTAGAAGTTAGATACTCCTTTGTTACACGAATTCCTTCTAAATTTGTTCCGATGATTAACATATCATCAACATATAAACAAATGATTACTCCATAATCTTTAGTAAATTTTGAGTAAATATATTTATCCACACTATTATATGAGAAGCCATTTGATAACACCACTGAATCAAACTTCTCATACCATTGTTTAGGCGCTTGTTTTAACCCATACAAAGACTTAATTAATTTGCAAACTTTCTTTTCATTTCCATGTAGCACATAACCTTCAGGTTGCTCCATATAAATTTATTCATTAAGATATCAATTTAGAAAAGTCGTTTTAACATCCATTTGATGTATATGAAGCTTATGTATGGATGCTAATGCTATAAGAGTCCTAATAGAAGTCATTCTTGCCATAGGTGCGTAGGTATCAAAATAGTCTAGACATTCTTGTTGTCTAAATCCCTTGGCCACTAACCTTGCTTTAAAGGTTTGTAATGAACCATCAGTGTTATACTTTTTTCTAAATACCCACTTACGTCCTATAGTCTTTGATCCTGGAGGCAAATCAACTAAGACCCAAGTATTGTTAGATAATATTGAATCCATTTCATCATTTATTGCTTCTTTCCAAAAAGCAGAATCTCTTGAAGCCATAGCCTCTTTGAATGTTTGAGAATCACCTTCTATGTTAATAACAATAGGAATGTTGTTTGTTACAGAATTCCTAGCTCCTTCTACCAAAAAAGGTGATAGCCTGAGAAGAAATAAAATCTGAACCCAAGTCCTTTTCTTTTCTTACTCTCAAGCTCTTCCTTGGTTCAATCAATTCTTTGTCGCTTAGACATTTATTGTTTTGATTATTTATTTCTTGTAAAATATTAGTATCATTTTAGGAATACTCTGAATTAGAAGTTGAATTATTGATAAATCTATTTTCAATAAATTTTACCTCTCTTGATTCAACAACTACATTAGACACTAAGTCTAATATTCTATATGCTTTATTAGAATTTTGAACATATCCTATAAAAATGTCTTTTATGGCTCTTGGCTCCAATTTGGTTCTCTTTTGATCAGGAACTCGATAAAAGGCTAAACACCCCACACTTTAAGATAATTTAAATTAGGTTTCCTTCCTTTCCAAATTTCATAAGGAGAAACCTTTCTATGTCTTGATGGTATCCTATTATGGATATGACATGATGTCAGTAATGCTTCACTCCACAAATTGTAAGGCGATTTTGCATTTAGTAACATTGAATTAACCATATCCACTAAGGTACGGTTTTTCCTTTTCGCCAAACCATTTTGTTGCGAAGTATATGGAGCGGAAGATTCATGCACAATATCATGTATGTAACATCCTAAGTTAATATTCTACCTTTAAATGCCTTTAAGTAGGGTGTCACAGTTAATATGAAAAAGCAAAGAACTAAATCGTTAGTTAAGAAAAGAAGGAAAATACGCGCGAAACATTGGGTGGAAATCGAGTAGTACTAAAAGGATGAAATTGAACAAAACTCAAAGAGGTTCAAGCAAACATAAAAGAATTCCCATGAACACGGTTCTAAAGGAGATAGTGCTTAAAGGTAACTATGACGAAAAGGAAACTAACGCATCCTAACTAGTTTCATCGAAGAAACTTCCATCCTTGTGTCATGTCCTATCCTTGGCTCGGGTTGTCGGATTCCTCTTCCTCGGTTTCGGAATCAGACTCGAGGTGTACCACCTTAGATGACCGCTTCTTAGATGCTGAAGCGTTCCTGTCTAGAAAGGTTACGACGGACAGTTGGGGTTCTTCTTCCACGAACTCTCGATCTAAGTAGATAGTTTGGAGCACGGTAGTAGTGGTCGCAACTACCCACGCATGCTTCGAGGGGTCATACTCAGAAGTTACCTTTGGGGGACACTGTAGTCGTCTCTATCCGCTGTGCCATGTTCCTTTGGAGACAGTATGGGAAAAGAAAGGGAGTGAGAACCTAACGTCTTAGTAGGAGTGCTATGCAACACCTCCATATCCATCTCCAGTCCACGTGCGGGATTTTTAAAAAGAGCGTATAACGTGGCATATAATATGTATCTTTCTTGTAAAACATGTGTGCAAAAAGGAAAAAAATAGAAGGATAACATCTTAAGTAACATCAACATAATCATAATTAAATCTAAAGAAAACATAAACATTAAACTTTCATTCATACTTTCTTCTTTCTTAACTTTTAACTTTTATGGAAGGTATTGAGCTCAAACCGGTATAAATGAGAGTCCCCTTCCCTTACTGAAGGTACTTATCTCGAGCGTCTTGGCGATCACCTTCCCTTACCGAAGGATCATCTCGATCGATCACCCTCCCTTACCGAGGGATCATCTCGATATCTTGTCTTTGGGGGTCACCTTCCCTTACCGAAGGATCACTCCCTCAATTCAATTTACAATCAAGGTTATTTAGACATACACAAGAAAAGAGTTATATCAACAAAGATATCTTATTATATAAAATTGATGAGAGTTCCCTTCCCTTACCGAAGGTTCCCAAAGGTTTGCCGATCATCTTCCCTTACCGAAGGATCATTTCGATTATCTTGTCTTTGGGGGTCACCTTCCCTTACCGAAGGATCATTCCCTCAGTTCAATTTACACTTAGGTTGTTTAAACATACACGAGAGAAAAATCATATAAGAAGAGATCATGGAAGAAAAGGAACAATTGTGATAACAAAGGGAGATATGAAAATCATGAGACTCTAGCATGTGTATAGATTTTCTAATTAAAAGATATTGGTAATATAATAGCATGGATTGAAAGAGGTCATATCAAAGTGCGGGCATTTTAAATAATTGCACAAAATATTAAAGAAATTATGTATTCTCGATCCTAAAGGAGTAATATAATGGTGCAACGGTCATATAATAAGAATAGAGTATATTATATATTTGAATAAAACATTTAAGAAAGCATGTACTCTTGACTTTGAAGGAATAATAATAATGATATGCACATAATAGAATAGGGTATATTAAATATTTGAATAAAATATTTAAGAAAGCATGTACTCTTGACTTTAAAGGAGTAATAATGACATAATGATATGCATATAGTAGAATAGGGTATATTAGATGTTTGAATAAAATATTTAAGAAAGCATGTACTCTTAGCATTAAAGGAGTAATAATAACATAATGATATGCACATAGTAGAATAGGGTATATTAGATGTTTGAATAAAATATTTAAGAAAACATGTACTATTGGCTTTAAAGGAGTAATAATGACATAATAATATGCACATAGTAGAATAGGATATATTAGATGTTTGAATAAAATATTTAAGAAAGCATGTACTCTTGGCTTTAAAGGAGTAATAATGACATAATGATATGCACATAGTAAAATAGGGTATATTAGATGTTTGAATAAAATATTTAAGAAAGCATGTACTCTTGGCTTTAAAGGAGTAATAATGACATAATAATATAACAGGTCACATAGATGCACATAATAGAATAGGGTATATTAAATTTTTGAATAAAATACTTAAGAAAGCATGTACTCTTGACTTTAAAGGAGTAATAATAACATAATAATATGCACATAAAATATTTGAATAAAATAATATAAATAGTAATATAATAATGTAAGAGATCACATATATGCATATAATAGAATATGGCATATTAAATAATTGAATTAAAATATTATAAATAATAATATAACCATGTAAGAGATCACACATGTGCCTATATGTTGAGCAAGACATAAGAAGGCATGTATTCTCGACCCTAAGGGAATATTAATATAATAATATAGGATATTGAATAAGCATTATAAGAGGGCACGTACTCTCGACCTAAAGGGAATATTAACAACATAATTATATGAAAGAGCACAAAAATGGGTATAGTAAATAATTGAATGAACATCATAAGGAGACATATAATAATGATTCAAGAAGACGTGAATGACATGGTAGAGAGACATGCTCAACATGAATGAAAGATGAGTGAAAGAAAATTAATGTCATGATAATATTCGTGAATGGAAGAAAGTAATAATAAAAAATGGAACATAACACATGCCAAGCATTTAAAAAAACATAATTCCCTACACTTTTTCTAACGCTTCCTTGTTGCCTATGAGCTTGCCTCTTGTGTTCCTTGTGTTTGCACACAGAATATATTTTTGTAGAGAGAGAAGGGAGAGGATTAGTGTTTGAGAGAAGTGATTTTCTACCTATAGGTGCACCCCTATTTATATACATTTGGTGATAGGGTGGTTGGGATAATTTTAAATTCAAACGGAAGGCGGTTACTAGATTCCTATCCATAAATTCAAAATTCTAAGCCCAACTCCCAACTGACTTTCGAATTTCGAATTTAATTTTTGTTTCTAGAATGGGTGGTTGTTACATTATCACCCTCGTAAAAAAAAGAATTTGTCCCCAAATTCCATATCCGAAATTGGTCGATGAGGATTGTTAAATAACTTAAGGGTCTTATTGTAATCTCCTACCGTTGGAAAGGAAATCTTCACCACGATCGTTACCTATAAATAATTCCGGGAACTTCTGTCTTATGTCAGCATCTCTTTTTCCATGTGTAGTCCCTTGAATTGCTACTACCCCATGCCACTTTTACCAGTCGTAACGTCTTGCTCTTTAGTTGCTTCATGCTTCTGTCTACAATCTTCACGGCTGGTAGTTCAAAGGTCAGGTCGTCTTTGAGGGTTACATCCTCTTGCTGCAACACATGGCTTGGATCGTGCTGGTATTTTTTTTTTGGAGCTGGGACACATGGAACACGTTGTGTAGTCTCAATAGATTCGGTGGTAGGGCGAGTTGGTATGTCGACTTTCCTATACGCCGGAGGATTTGGAATGGGCCCAGGTACCGGGGGCTTAGTTTTCGTACCTTAAAGGCCATTCCTACCCCGGTGGTAGGGGTGATTTTTTTGGAACACGTGATCGCCCTCCTGAAATTCGAGGGGTTTTCTTCGTTGATCTGCATAGCATTTTTGTCGACTTTGGGCGGTACGTATTCTTTCCCTTATCCTTTTGATATCTTCTGTGGTCTGTTTTACTAATTCGAGTTCTAAGTAGCCTTTCTCTTCTGGTCTATACCAGCATAAAGGAGATTGGCACTTTCACCCGTAAAGTGCCTCATATGGTGCCATCCCGATGCTATTATGGTAACTGTTGTTATAAGCAAACTCGATCAGTGGTAAGTGACTTTTTCGCTCTCCTAGTCTGTCTAGGACACAAGCTCGTAACATATCTTCCAACGACTGAATGGTCCTCTCCATTTGTCCATCTGTTTGCGGGTGGTATGACGTGCTTAAGCACAATTTTGTCCCGAATGCCTTCTGCAATGTGTTCCAAAACCTGGAGGTAAATCCGGGGTCTCTGTCCGAGACTATGGTTGATGGTACCCCGTGTAACCCCAGGATCTCTTTGATATATAGCGTGGCTAGTCTTTCTAACGAGTCGGTCGCCTTGATTGGTAGAAAATGGGCAGTCTTGGTAAGCCGGTCCACAATGACCCATATGGCGTCACGTCCTGCTTGAGTACGAGGTAGTCCCATGACAAAACCTATCGATATGTTTTCCCACTTTCATTTTGGGATGCCAATAGGTTGCAATACCCCCGATGGTTTTTGATGCTCGATTTTTACCTTCTGACAAACCAGACATTTATTCACGACTGTAGCCAAATCCTTTTTCATCCCTGGCCACCAGAACATCTTCTTCAAATCATGGTATATCTTTGTCATGCCTGGGTGAATGGTAAAGTCTCCTTTATGGGCTTCTTCCGCAATCTTGTTTTGAAGATCGCCTTCTCTTGGGACACAGATTTGACCTTGGTATCTCCATACCTTGTCCTCTCCTTTGGTGAAACCTTTCAAATTTCTTTCTTTGACAAGGCGCATGATTTTTTGAAAGTCGGGGTCAGAGCTCTGTGCCTTAGTTATTTGTTCCTTGAATTGACTTGTCACTGTTAGGTGGCTCAAACGTATGCTTTCTGGAGCGGGGGTGACTTGTAAGTTCATGTCTCTGAAATTCTTTATCAACTCTGCCTCTTTTATCATCAGCCATGATGCCTTGAGTACCTTTCGACTTGGAGCGTCAGCCACCAAGTTAGCCTTTCCCGGGTGGTAGTTTAGAACAAAGTCGTAGTTTTTAAGAAACTCCATCCACCTCCCTTGTCGCATGTTGAGTTCCTTCTAGTCGAACAGGTACTTTAAGTTCTTATGATCGGAGAATACTTGAAACTCAACTCCGTACAAATGGTGTCTCCATGTCTTCAGTGCAAATACTATTGCGGCTAATTCAAGGTCGTGAATTGGATAGTTGGCTTCGTGGGTCTTTAGTTGCCTTGACGCATACGCCACTACCTTCTTGCATTGCATTAGTACGCAACTCAAAAGACATTATTGTAAACTTCGTTCGAAAAGCCATCTTCGGAATGTCTTCTTCTTTTACCCTTATTTGATGATACCCTGATCTCAGATCAATTTTTTGAAAATGCCATTGCACCTTGTAGTTGGTCCATTAAGTCATCTATTCTTGGGAGGGGATACTTGTTCTTCACCGTGATTTTGTTGAGTTGTCTATAGTCTATGCAGAGACGCATACTGCGATCATTTTTGAACAATACTGGAGCTCCCCAGGGAGAGACGCTTGGTCTGATGAATCCCTTTTGTAGCAGTTCTTCTAGTTGGTTCTTTAGTTCAGTGAGCTCCAACGGAGCCATCCGGTAAGGGGCTATGGGGATTGGCCCTATTCCAGGCACCAATTCTTTGGAGAACTCGACTTCTCGTGTTGAGAAAAAGAGGGTATATCTTCGGGAAAGATATCTGAAAAGTCTCGTACTACTGGTATCTCACCCAACTCCTGATTGGGATCTGCTTTTACCGAATTTTGCAAGGCACATTCTTGTCTCGTACTTGTACCTTTGGAGGATCTTGGAAGGTCATTTATCACTTGTGTCATGTATGGATGGAGAAAGAAAGATGACTTTTCTCTCTAACAAGACTCGGTTTTTGTTGAGCCAATCCATTCCTAGGATGATGTCTAGTTCTACTAAAGGGAGGCACACTAGGTCAGCAAGGTATGACCTATCTAAAATGAGGATGCAAGTCCCCTGACAAACCTGCTGAGTTTTAACACTCTTACTGGCTGGGGTAGTCACCAGTAGGACATATGGTAGTTTGGTTATGGGTAAACTGATTCTACTAGTAGCAGAGAGAGATATAAATGGATGAAAAGCACCAGTATCGTAAAGAATAGCTAAAGGAACTCCATTAATTGTGCACTTACCCTTGATTCAATCTTCTGACTGGTGGGCTCCTTTGGCTTGCCATAGGTTTCCTGTTCATGGGTAACTATAAGGAGAGGTTCTATCAGTCGTACCTTCTAAAACAGGATCTCTAGGATCGACTTTGCTCTGATACCAATAATGTAACATCCTAAGTTAATATTCTACCTTTAAAGGCCTTTAAGTAGGGTGTCACACTTAATATGAAAAAGCAAAGAACTAAATCGTTAGTTAATAAAAGAAGGAAAATATGCGCGAAACATTGGGTGGAAATCGAGTAGTACTAAAAGGATGAAATTGAATAAAACTCAAAGAGGTTCAAGCAAACATAAAAGAATTCCCATGAACACGGTTCTAAAGGAGATAGTGCTTAAAGGTAACTATGACGAAAAGGAAACTAACGCATCCTAACTAGTTTCATCGAAGAAACTTCCATCCTTGTGTCATGTCCTATCCTTGGCTCGGGTTGTCGGATTCCTCTTCCTCGGTTTCAGAGTCAGACTCGAGGTGTACCACCTTAGATAACCACTTCTTAGATGCTGAAGCGTTCCTGTCTAGGAAGGTTACGACACGCAGTTGGGGTTCTTCTTCCACGAACTCTCTATCTAAGTAGATAGTTTGGAGCACGGTAGTAGTGGTCGCAACTACCCACGCGTGCTTCGAGGGGTCATACTCAGAAGTTACCTTTGGGGGACACTGCAGTCGTCTCTATCCGCTGTGCCATGTTCCTCTGGAGACAGTATGGGAAAAGAAAGGGAGTGAGAACCTAACGTCTCAGTAGGAGTGCTATGCAACACCTCCATATCCATCTCCAGTCCACGTGCGGGATTTTTAAAAAGAGCGTATAACGTGGCATGTAATATGTATCTTTCTTGTAAAACATGTGTGCAAAAAGGAAAAAAATAGAAGGATAACATCTTAAGTAACATCAACATAATCATAATTAAATCTAAAGAAAAAAAACATAAACATCAAACTTTCATTCATGCTTTCTTAACTTTTAACTTTTATGGAAGGTATTGAGCTCAAACCGGTATAAATGAGAGTCCCCTTCCCTTACCGAAGGTTCTTATCTCGAGCGTCTTGGCAATCACCTTCCCTTACCGAAGGATCATCTCGATCGATCACCCTCCCTTACCGAGGGATCATCTCGATATCTTGTCTTTGGGGGTCACCTTCCCTTGCCGAAGGATCACTCCCTCAGTTCAATTTACAATCAAGGTTATTTAGACATACACAAGAAAAGAGTTATATCAACAAAGATATCTTATTATATAAAATTGATGGGAGTCCCCTTCCCTTACCGAAGGTTCCCAAAAGTTTACCGATCACCTTCCCTTATCGAAGATCATCTCGATTCGATCACCTTCCCTTACCGAAGGATCATCTCGATTATCTTGTCTTTGGGGGTCACCTTCCCTTACCGAAGGATCATTCCCTCAGTTCAATTTACACTTAGGTTGTTTAAACATACACGAGAGAAAAATCATATAAGAAGAGATCATGGAAGAAAAGGAACAATTGTGATAATAAAGGGATATATGAAAATCATGAGACTCTAGCATGTGTATAGATATTCTAATTAAAAGATCTTGGTAATATAATAGCATGGATTGAAAGAGGTCATATCAAAGTACAGAAAATAGGACATTTTAAATAATTGCACAAAATATTAAAGAAATTATGTATTTTCGATCCTAAAGGAGTAATATAATGGTGCAACGGTCATATAATAAGAATAGAGTATATTATATATTTAAATAAAACATTTAAGAAACCATGTACTCTTAACTTTGAAGGAGTAATAATAATGATATGCACATAATAGAATAGGGTATATTAAATATTTGAATAAAATATTTAAGAAAGCATGTACTCTTGACTTTAAAGGAGTAATAATGACATAATGATATGCATATAGTAGAATAGGGTATATTAGATGTTTGAATAAAATATTTAAGAAAGCATGTACTCTTGGCTTTAAAGGAGTAATAATGAATTAATCTAATGGTATAAAAGTCAATATAATTTCATGTAATAAAATGAGGGATATTAATTAGCTGAATAAAATAATTATAAAGAAACATGTACTCTTGACCCTAAGAAGATATTAATGATATAATGTACAAAATATAATCTAAGTGCATATTGTAAGAAAGTGAGTATTTGAAATACTTGGATTAGATATTATAAGAATATTAATATAATAATATAGGATATTGAATAAGCATTATAAGAGGGCACGTACTCTCGACCTAAAGGGAATATTAACAACATAATTATATGAAAGAGCACAAAAATGGGTATAGTAAATAATTGAATGAACATCATAAGGAGACATATAATAATGATTCAAGAAGACGTGAATGACATGGTGGAGAGACATGCTCAACATGAATGAAAGATGAGTGAAAGAAAATTAATGTCATGATAATATTCGTGAATGGAAGAAAGTAATAATAAAAAATGGAACATAACACATGCCAAGCATTTAAAAAAACATAATTCCCTACACTTTTTCTAACGCTTCCTTGTTGCCTATGAGCTTGCCTCTTGTGTTCCTTGTGTTTGCACACAGAATATATTTTTGTAGAGAGAGAAGGGAGAGGATTAGTGCTTGAGAGAAGTGATTTTCTACCTATAGGTGCACCCCTATTTATATACATTTGGTGATAGGGTGGTTGGGATAATTTTAAATTCAAACGGAAGGCGGTTACTAGATTCCTATCCATAAATTCAAAATTCTAAGCCCAACTCCCAACTGACTTTCGAATTTCGAATTTAATTTTTGTTTCTAGAATGGGTGGTTGTTACATTATCACCCCCGTAAAAAAAGAATTTGTCCCCAAATTCCATATCCGAAATTGGTCGACGAGGATTGTTAAATAACTTAGGAGTCTTATTGTAATCTCCTACCGTTGGAAAGGAAATCTTCACCATGATCGTTACCTGTAAATAATTCCGGGAACTTCTGTCTTATGTCAGCATCTCTTTTTCCATGTGTAGTCCCTTGAATTGCTACTACCCCATGCCACTTTTACCAGTCGTAACGTCTTGCTCCTTAGTTGCTTCATGCTTCTGTCTACAATCTTCACGGCTGGTAGTTCAAAGGTCAGGTCGTCTTTGAGTGTTACATCCTCTTGCTGCAACACATGGCTTGGATCGTGCTGGTATTTTTTTTTTGGAGCTGGGACACATGGAACACGTTGTGTAGTCTCGATAGATTCGGTGGTAGGGCGAGTTGGTATGTCGACTTTCCTATACGCCAGAGGATTTGGAATGGGCCCAGGTACCGGGGTCTTAGTTTTCGTACCTTAAGGGCCATTCCTACCCCGGTGGTAGGGGTGATTTTTTTGGAACACGTGATCGCCCTCCTGAAATTTGAGGGGTTTTCTTCGTTGATCTGCATAGCTCTTTTGTCGACTTTGGGCGGTACGTATTCTTTTCCTTATCCTTTTGATATCTTCTGTGGTCTGTCTTACTAATTCGGGTTCTAAGTAGCCTTTCTCTTCTGGTATATACCAGCATAAAGGAGATTGGCACTTTCACCCGTAAAGTGCCTCATATGGTGCCATCCCGATGCTATTATGGTAACTGTTGTTATAAGCAAACTCGATCAGTGGTAAGTGACTTTTTCGCTCTCCTAGTCTGTCTAGGACACAAGCTCGTAACATATCTTCCAACGACTGAATGGTTCTCTCCATTTGTCCATCTGTTTGCGAGTGGTATGACGTGCTTAAGCACAATTTTGTCCCGAATGCCTTCTGCAATGTGTTCCAAAACCTGGAGGTAAATCCGGGGTCTCTGTCCGAGACTATGGTTGATGGTACCCCGTGTAACCCCAGGATCTCTTTGATATATAGCGTGGCTAGTCTTTCTAACGAGTCGGTCGCCTTGATTGGTAGAAAATGGGCAGTCTTGGTAAGCCGGTCCACAATAACCCATATGGCGTCACGTCCTGCTTGAGTACGAGGTAGTCCCGTGACAAAACCTATCGATATGTTTTCCCACTTCCATTTTGGGATGCCAAGAGGTTGCAATACCCCCGATGGTTTTTGATGCTCGATTTTTACCTTCTGACAAACCAGACATTTATTCACGACTGTAGCCAAATCCTTTTTCATCCCTGGCCACCAGAACATCTTCTTCAAATCATGGTATATCTTTGTCATGCCTGGGTGAATGGTAAAGTCTCCTTTATGGGCTTCTTCCGCAATCTTGTTTTGAAGATCGCCTTCTCTTGGGACACAGATTTGACCTTGGTATCTCCATACCTTGTCCACGGCAAAAAACCGTGACCATAGACCCCCTATGGTCACGGTTTTTTACCGTGACCAAAAAAAGAAAACTATGGTCACGGTTTTTACAAAAAGGGTGACCATAGGGTACCTATGGTCACGGTTTTCTAAAAAAAGGTGGCCTAAAAGGGTCTATGGTCACGATTTTGGGGGGTGACCTAAAGGGGTCTATGGTCACGGTTTTTTACAGTGACCAAAAAGGGACTATGGTCACAGTTTTTACAAAAAGGGTGACCATAGAGTACCTATGGTCACGGTTTTGGGAGGTGACCTAAAGTGGTCTATGGTCACGGTTTTGGGGGGTGGCCTAAAAGGGTCTATGGCCACGGTTTTAGGGGTGACCTAAAGGGGTCTATGGTCACGGTTTTTTACGGTGACAAAAAAGGGTCTATGGTCACGATTTTTCAAAAAAGGGTGACCTAAAGGGGTCTATGGCCACGGTTTTGGGGGGTGACCTAAAGTGGTCTATGGTCACGGTTTTTGTGGGTGGCCTAAAAGGGTGTATGGTCACGGTTTTAGGAGTGATCTAAAGGGGTCTATGGTCACAGTTTTTTACAGTGACAAAAAAGAGTCTATGGTCACAGTTTTTCGAAAGGATGACCTAAAAGGGTCTATGGTCACGGTTTTTGAAAGTGACCATAGATACTCTATGGTCACAGTTTTTTTTTTAATTCATTTTTTTATTTTTTTAATTATCCCCTCTTACCCATCGTACGTCGTTTCCCTTCCTCCCAGCCCCTACCATTGTCGTTCACCTTCCTTCCAGCCCCTACTTCGTCACATCCCCCAAGATCGACGAAGGCAGAAACCCTAGCGTCGCCGAGCTCCTTTGTCGCGTCTCACTGCGAGCTTCCTGTCACCACAAGAAAGAAGAGTAGGCGTCGCGCTCCTCCGCTATCCAGCCACCATCGAACTTCGAAGAGAGAGAGAAAGCTCATGAAGATGAGAGAGAGACGGGTCAAAAGCTGAGCTGGTGT
>NW_026264258.1:1130125-1139033 GCF_000817695.3 Arachis duranensis
GAGCTGGTGTCTACCACCACCTCCACTGCCTTCACCGCCACTGTTGAAGCTTTGCTGCAGCTGCTGCTGCCGTCTGAGCCGCCGCCAGGGGAAGCCGCTGCCGTCGTTACCACCACAGCACAAGAGAATCCACCACAGCAAGGAAAGGAACGTGAGTTAATCTTTCTTTTCTTTTTCTCTCTTCTGTTGATTCCTTTTGCTATTTATTTATGATTATTTTGTGGTGAATTGGTGATCTTAATATATAAGAACACTTTTTTATGCCTGAACCAAAATCAGACGAAATTTAGGTTAGAATGGTCTAATTTTTCATATTTTGTTAGGTGGAGGTTAATTAACGGTTTCTGTGAAATATGTGTGCTTGTTTGGGTAAAGAATAAGATGAGTGTTAGGTTAAATGGAAAACATTTTGTACTGATTCATGGTTTCATGAATTTGTTACTCTGGTTTATGTGGGATGGATTCAATGTTGCATTTTTTGAGTAATGTGATTTACATAATATAGCTTCAGTGATGAGCATGGTGTGTTTATCCGTTGCAGGTGTTTCGTATTCTACTAATGAGCAAAGTTTCAGGGAGGTTTTTGGAAAATATGGTGATGTTGTTGATGGTAAATAGTTGGATTCTCTTATTGCTATTTTTTTTTTGTTGGTTTGGGATTAGTTTCAAGTTAGTGATTCAATGTTAATTGTTGTTTTATCTTGTGATTTTTGTAGCAAGGATAATTGTGTACCGTGATTTTGGCAGATCCAGAGGATTTGGGTTTATTACTTACAGTTCGGTTGAGGAGGCGTCAAGTGCCATTCAGGCCTTAGATGGGCAGGTATACAGATTTGCTGCTTCTATGGTGTTAGTAATCATGTCAATTGATACATTTCTGGAGCTACATAGTTTCATGTTTAAATCTGTTGAAGTATGGATGCTATACTTATCAAGCAAATTTTGTGTAATTATATGTAGGTAAAATTGAGACAGATGAGTACTATTTTGTAAAATTTGATTGAGGACTAAAATTTCTCTTTTGCATGTTTAATTGCTAATCTTTATAATAATTTGAAATTTAGGGAATAATGGTTGAAAAACAACAATGAAAGACTAAAGTCGCCACTCAGAAAACGTTTCTAAACCAATTGGGGGTTTTACTCGGTGAATAGACTAATGTATGAATTATTTAATTAGTGTACCATCTTGGTGAATTTTCTTAACTGTTATTGTGATTAGTTTATCAACTGTAGTGATTTTTCCTTATTGCAATGTTTATATGGGTTTTCAATGTAAACAAAGGAACCTTGTTCATTAGCTTAATCCGATAAAGACCAAGGTTAAGTATTGAAGTGGATGTCATTACTCATAATAATTTATTTGTGTGTTGTTTTCTGATGATTCAATATTATAATATTAACTTATGTACCATAAGAAGTTTTAAGTTAACCTTAATCAACAACAAATTCTTTATTCAATAGCATGATAACAACAAAGAATCGAGAATTATTTAGAAAACTCTAAATTAAAGAGTAATCAATAATGGTATTTGATCTTGTTGAGCCTGAAATTTGTCTTGATCACTTTCACAGTGGTAACATAAGAGAGTACTCCATATATGAGTTATTTTTCTAGTCTTTAGTTTAAATTTAAAATCTGATATTAGAAAGTCAATTTTAGATTTTCATATCTGTGTTTTTTATTACTGATGAAACTCTTTTGAATCTATCCTTTATGGATTTGTTGTATTTTATTTTTTTTAATAATTGTTTCTAAGCTTGTGATTGTATTTGATTTTTTTTTATAATTGTTTCTAAGCTTATGATTGTTTTACATGTAGACAGTAGACACTTGTTCCATGTTATTTTTCTAAGAGATTTTTTAGTTGGTCATAATAGGGTCAATATACTCTATAATATTATTTTTTTAATGCTAAAAAGTTTTATATATGGCTGAAGTGAATTCTTCTGATTAATCTATGAGGAGAAAATTTCAGTAAAAAGTAGATAGATAAATTGATATGTTTCCAGTAACATCCATTTTTTAACTCTTATAGCTTCTTATTGTGCTATTGATCCATCTTAAGAACACTGTCAGCCGACTCTAATGCTGTTCTTTCTATCTCTCTCTCTCTTGCAGAAATTTTTGCATATCGTGTTGTATCTTTGTTTTTTACTCAGGATGTCTCAATTACTTGTCACATGGTATTTTTTTGAGAACTTAATTGTTGGTTATTATAACAACTGTCTATATATTTCTTTTACGTGCAGGAAGACATAATGTGATGAAGAAAATATGTTCCATACAAATATCATATGGGATGGGTCTTACAATGACATTAGTTATGTAAATGTAATATTTTGATGTGTTATGTACTTTTTGAGGTATTACAAGTAATTGGAAAAATTCCACTATATTTTGATTTGTGTTGTTTAGACTAAAAATTAAACATATCTATCTTATAATGAAATTTTTATGATTTAGATTTCTTGAATTTCTTATTTTTAGATTTATTTTGTGATTATTATCATTTTGGGATGTGATTATAATTTAAAGAAATTGAATCTCATAAACAACAACAGGCTATAGTCACGGTTTTAAGGATGGGTGACCATAGAGTCTATGGTCACAGTAAAAAACCCTAACCATAGATAGACTATGGTCACGGTTTTAAGGAGGGTGACCATAGAGTCTATGGTCACGGTAGATAGGGTTATGGTCACTGTTTTAAGGAGGGGTGACCATAGAGGCTATGGCCACGGTCAAAACCGTGACCATAGATAGGGCTATGGTCACGGTTTTAGGTGGGGTGATCATAGAGTCTATGGCCACGGTGAAAACCGTGATTATAGATAGGGCTATGGTTACGGTTTTAAGGAAGGGTGACCATAGAGGCTATGGCCACGGTGAAAACCATGACCATAGCCTTTTCTATGGTCACGGTTTTAAAGTGGGGTGACCATAGAAGCTATGGTCACGGTGAAAACCGTGACCATAGATAAAGCTATGGTCACGGTTTTTTACCGTGACCATAGATTAACCTATGGTCACGGTAAAAAAACGTGGCCTAAAGTGTCAGATTTTGAAATTTGAAACCGTGACCATAGATAAAAAAACCGTGACCATAGACCTATGGCCACGAGAGAATAGGTCACGGAACCGTGACCATAGGCCTTTTTTTGTAGTGATTAGATGTTTGAATAAAATATTTAAGAAAGCATGTACTCTTAGCTTTAAAGGAGTAATAATGACATAATGATATGCACATAGTAGAATAGGGTATATTAGATGTTTGAATAAAATATTTAAGAAAGCATGTACTCTTGGTTTTAAAGGAGTAGTAATGACATAATAATATAACAGGACACATAGATGCACATAATAGAATAGGGTATATTAAATTTTTGAATAAAATACTTAAGAAAGCATGTATTCTTGACTTTAAAGGAGTAATAATAACATAATGACATGCACATAAAATATTTGAATAAAATAATATAAATAGTAATATAATAATGTAAGAGATCACACATATGCATATAATAGAATATGGCATATTAAATAATTGGATTAAAATATTATAAATAATAATATAACCATGTAAGAGATCACACATTTGCCTATATGTTGAGCAAGACATAAGAAGGCATGTATTCTCGACCCTAAGGGAATATTAATATAATAATATAGGATATTGAATAAGCATTATAAGAGGGCACGTACTCTCGACCTAAAGGGAATATTAACAACATAATTATATGAAAGAGCACAAAAATAGGTATAGTAAATAATTGAATGAACATCATAAGGAGACATATAATAATGATTCAAGAAGACGTGAATGACATGGTGGAGAGACATGCTCAACATGAATGAAAGATGAGTGAAAGAAAATTAATGTCATGATAACATTCGTGAATGGAAGAAAGTAATAATAAAAAATGGAACATAACACATGCCAAGCATTTAAAAAAACATAATTTCCTACACTTTTTCTAACGCTTCCTTGTTGCCTATGAGCTTGCCTCTTGTGTTCCTTGTGTTTGCACACAGAATATATTTTTGTAGAGAGAGAAGGGAGAGGATTAGTGCTTGAGAGAAGTGATTTTCTACCTATAGGTGCACCCCTATTTATATACATTTGGTGATAGGGTGGTTGGGATAATTTTAAATTCAAACGGAAGGCGGTTACTAGATTCCTATCCATAAATTCAAAATTCTAAGCCCAACTCCCAACTGACTTTCGAATTTCGAATTTAATTTTTGTTTCTAGAATGGGTGGTTGTTACAATGTAATTCACAAAAGTTATCAAATTCATTAAAAAAATATTCTTCATCTTGTAGTGATTCAGGGATCAACACTTGTAGATCACGAAGTCTACTTATAAGGATTTGTAATTCATAAATTTTGATCCATGACAGTCATAGTATCATTTATAATAAATTCAAAATATTTCATCATAATAAACTTATCTGTTCCTTGTCATTTAGTATTGTACTTTTCTTCCAAAGATTTCCAAATCTCCAATGGTGATTGAATTAACATATGACCTTGACATGCAATAGTATATGCATCACGTTTCTTCTTCAAATGAACAATCTTTTCTTCCTCTTCCAGTGTGAAATTTTCAGCAGCATTGACAATTGGTGTAGTCATCTTTGATTTAATCACATATGCAAGATTGAGAACTGAAAGAAGAAACATCATTTTGTCTTTTCAACGGTTGAAGTTCGTTCCATCAAAGCGATCTAATTTGACAAACTCTTGATTCATAACCTTGAACGTAGTGTTTTAATCTTGTGCCATCTTCAAGAAATATCTCTCTAAAATTGTTGGGTATATGAAGATGGTAAGATGACAAAATCTTATATTTGTGTAGTGATTTCAAGGCACGATTATATCGTTTTCTTTAGAGAGATATTTGTCCCCACACTTAGTTGCTATAGGATTGATGACAATACTCTCTTCGAATACAATGAAACCTAAAAATTTCTTAATTAGCAATAGTAAAAAATTCTCAACTCTCTTAATAGTTGATTAAAATGTACATTTAGTATTTGTTTTTATGAAATGGTGAACAATGACTTATTTATACATATTGCACGTAGCAATTATGATTAATTACGTATATAAATAGTTGTATCTTTTCTATTGCCAATAAATATAATGTTTTAAATATATACAACTTTTAAAGAGTTGTGTCCCTTTAACCAATAAATACAATATTTTAAACATACATAATTTTTAAAAAATTGTATTTTTTCAACTAAATGATACTAAACGATTAATAACCATTTATTAATATTAATAATAATATTAAAATATTAATTAATTAAATTTATAAATACCTTTCAGTAAATTTAAGGGCTATTTTGAGTATTAACTCGAGAAATAAAATGTTAAGTTCATTAATCATTAGGCAACTTGCATGCTCAGCTGGGCACACGTTCGCGGAAATTTCAAACCACAATATATAGAATGCTAATGGGTGATTTAATGCAATACAAGAAATGGGTGAAAAGTAGTTCAATCTGGCACAATAATGATGGATAGAAGAGAGGCTGAGAGAGTCGATTGAAGCATCTAAACTATATAATTATATATACATCAGATATTTATTTACACCTGATATATGTCTTTTTTAGTTAAAAGTTACAACGTTGAATATTTATTTTACGAGGAATGCTAGAGTCATTAATTTTAGTAATTTTTATGATTTGTAGTAATTAAATAGTTATTAATAATAGTTTTAATGATGTGATATTGGTGTGAAATTTTATTCAATAACTCACTTTTTTTTATTAGTTACATATTGGCCAAAATTTAATAAAGTTGTCGTTCCTTAAATTTTTTCTTTTTTTATTTGCAATAAATTTTATTAATCTAACAATTATTGAATTAAGTTATATATCATACAAGTTTAATCACCCGTGCCATGCACGTAATAAGATTGAAATTATAATTTTAAGTTGTTATGTTAAATTTTATTTTAATTATAATAATTTAATTAATAAAAAAATAACTTGTATGCATTATTTTTCTTTTCTTAATATAGTGTTAATTGTATTAACTATAAAATAGTTATTTAATCTACTTTTTTCAATAAATCAGGTATATATACTCAATATGACCATAAATAATCTAGTAGTACTTAAATCTACCAACAAAGTTTTATATATTGGTATACTGTGAAATAAAAAAATATTAAAATCAGCTCAAAATGAAGAACAAATTGATAGAGAATCCTAATGCAGAAAGTTTTGTAATAAACAATAAATAATTTAAACCTATTGAATAACAATTCAATGCTATCCTTTGATACCTGCAAAATATATACATGAAATAACATTGTATCAATGTTTGTATATAAAATTATATGATTAACGTAATTATAAAATTGTTTGTCAAGAGAATAAAATTATACGAATTTTTATGATAATTTTAATATTCTCAAACTATTAATGTACAATAAGAATTCATCTATTAGTTTCTAGAATTTTTAAATTATTTTAAGTGATAGTAATAAATTTTAATAAATAAATAGATTTAGTAAGACATTTTGTTATTACCTTTTTATTATAGGCTCTCAAAAACTTCTCTATATACCACATTCATCGTGCAGTAATTTCCAAGTGTATTAACCCATGCCATGCACGTGATAAGATTAAAATTATAATTTTAAATTATTTTGTTAAGATTAATTTAAATTATAATAATTTGATTAATAAAAATATAACATGTTATGTATTATTTGTTTTTTATTAAGTTAGTGTTAAATATATTAACTCTAAATAGTTATTAATTAGTTTTAGTAATCTACTTTCTTCAATAAATCAAACATATATACTTAATGTGACCATAAATAACTTAATAATACTTAGACCCACCAACAAATTTTTATATGTTGTTTTACTGTCAAATAAAAATATATCAAAATTAGCTCAAAATAAATAATAAATTATTAGAAAATTCTAATGCACAAAATTCTCTAATAAACAATGAATAATTTAAATCTACTAAAAAATAACTCAACATTTTTCTTTGATGCCTGCAACATATATACCTAAAATAATATTATATCAATGTTAGTATACAGTTTTACAATCATCGACCGTATTTACTATACATGACTCCTTCTTAAAAGTTATTCTATACACGTGTGCAGTCGGAAGATAAATTACTAGACTTTATTTTATTTTTTTAAATTATTATAATTATGCATTATTCATTAAATGCTAATTGTAATATTGTAATATAATTATAATAAAGACATTTTTGCATTATTCGTTAAATGTTAATTGTAATATAATTATAATAAATATATTTTTTAAAATAAATTTAGAAAAGAAAATAGTGATTTTATTTTAGAGAAAAAATAAATTTATGAGGAATTAACACCTCACTTTTATTAGTTGGAGAAAAAATCCAGTTTTAGTATATTTTGTCATTATTATACATTTTTCTCTAATCATATATTCACTATTTTCTTTTCTTTGTTTTAGCATTTTGAACCTGGGTTTAACTTCTCGTAGTTCTCACTTCTCAGTCATTCTATTAGATGTAGTTAATAACTATTATGTATAGAAGATTAGAAAATAGTAAATTTTTAACTAAATTAATTTATATTTGTTGTATTCAATTTAAATAATTAATAAATTATCTTATTTTAATTTATTCCTTAAATTTATATATCATAAAAATTAAATCAAATAATTAATATACATAATTTTAAATCGTGTGATACTTAAATATCTATTCAAATCAATTAGTTGATATAATTAATTCATCATAATGAATTGACTTTAATGAGTTAAACAAAATAAATAAAGCAGAAGCATGCTACGTTGATTCTATCATTAAAGGTAAAAATTCGATTTTTATATAATAGAATAGATAGAATAGATAATATAATAAACGGCGAGAAAGAGAAAGATAAAAATTTTAAATCCTAAGTTGTTTCATTTGGATATTGCAATGTGGGAAATGTTGCAATGTGGTATCACATTATTTTACTTATTCTACCCTATGGACCCTTTTGTAACTTTATTTCAGTATCAATAGAATTTCACTACCTTTGAGTACTAAATTAAAATTAAAATGAAACTAAAAAAAAGTAAAGAGTATAAAATTATTGAGTGAAAAACACCCTAAATAATAAAAAGCCAAATTAACTTTAATATTAAATTTATTAATACGATTTTAATTTTATATAATAGTTAAAAAATATATTAGTAAAAGCAAATGGAAGAATAGCTTTAATTAGTATTTGATAAAATATTCATTTAGAATAATTAAAAAATAAAAATTATGATATTATTAAAAATAATACATTTTTATGGTAAAAAATTATATTTAAATAAAATATTTATAAAATATAAAATTTAGAGTAACATAGCTTTATAAACATTAATCATTAATCAATTATGAACTAACATAAAATTATAATATAATTTATTTATGAAAAAATAATTAATAATTAATATTAATAAATATAAAAATCATCCAAACACTTTGATTAAAAGTATGAGTAGTTAATTATTATTTATTATTAATAATATTTTATTCATAACAAAAGGTAAAAATATAATTATTCAGATTTCAATTTTAAAAGAATTAACGTTATAATAAGTAATAAATGATTTATTTTATTATGCATATTATGAATTAATGAATTAAACTAACTGATATAATTAATTATAATTAATTAATTGGTATAAATAATAAATTATATAACATTTAAAAAGACAATAAAATGAATAAGAAGAAAATAAAAAGAAATAAAACAGATAGAAGACTACAATAAAATAAATTGAGTGAGAGTTTTTTTTGTTTTTTTTTTGTAAATTTATATCATATCAATTTGAATAATAATAATAAATAAAAATACGTCAACTTGATATCTAAAAAAAATGATGAGAAAAAATA
>NW_026264258.1:1139618-1141066 GCF_000817695.3 Arachis duranensis
AATAGAAAAACATAAGAGACAGTAATTTTTTTTAACTAAATTAATATGTATTTATTGTATTTAATCAGTATAAGTAACAAATCATCTATGTTATTATATATCTTATTTAATCTTGCATGGCACGGGTAATTATAAGTTATATTTTGATTTTTAATTATTTACGTACATAAATGATTAAAATATATAACATAAATATCGTAATTATTATAATTCTATGATATAATTATAATTAACATATTTTATCTTGCTTAAATATTGATTTGATATAATTATAATGAAAATACTTTTCCAAAATAATATAATCTACTATTATTCATCCACTAATTATTTGGCAATAAACCTTAATAGGATTTTTTACATCTCTGCTATGGGAAATAACTACTTAGATATACCAAATAATATGTAACATATTACTACCTGTATAAGTTAAGGCACAAACACATGATTTAATTAAGGTGATTGAAACTTTCACCAAACAGAATATGACCTCAATCGAATAAAAAAGGATACTCGATTTTGCATTAATTAGCTAGTCGAAAAAATAACATACTCATTTATTATTCATGTTTCATTATATTTTTTAAATAATATATAGAAAATATATATCTTGTGCATAAAAATGTGATTATTAGTAATTTTATTAATAAACCTTATTTTAAACTATTACTAATTTCAATTTTAATAGAAAATCTGAAGAAATAATTTCGCTTGCCATAAATAATATACTAAAACTGTTAGTATATTATCTTCTATATGGTTAATTAAATTTATCAATGATTTTTCCGTGTAAATCGTTATTACCCAGTTCTTAATAACTACTTAATATACAAAATTTGAAATTGGAAATTGTTATTACTAATTCAATTAACTGGTTAATTGAGTAATAATTGTCAAATTATTAATGTACAAAATCATTGATTTACTCAATAAATTTTCATATATTATTTATATTTCAAGTAATAATTTAAAATTATATTATTTACCCAGTTAATAATACTATTATTAATAATTATTTTTTGCATTGATTTTTAAATCAATTATTAAATAATTATTTTTGCTAAGATAATTGTTTATAAATTATTTCAAATTATATTTTGTTAAGATATAATTATTTAGATTATTACCGATGACACATGTATAATTTCATTTTATACCAATTAATTAATTATAATTATATGACACGGGTGTAATTTCAATTTTATCCACCGATTATTGGCAAATAAATTTTATTCCAATTATAAATAAAATCTGTTTTTATTGGCAAATAAATTATCTTTAGGTCAACGATTTAATATATGTATAAGTTAATTTTTTGTCAAATATAATGAAAATACAAATAAAAAAATAAGGGATAAAAGTAAACTTAATAATACATGACACTACTTTATTTTATTAAATTATTTAAAAATAGCACATCCACAAAAAATAATCGTAATATATAAATTGAG
>NW_026264258.1:1141313-1164685 GCF_000817695.3 Arachis duranensis
AAAAGAATAATATAATAGAATGAGTATATGAAAAATATTATAAAAAATTATAAATTGTACCTTAAAAGGATCAACTTCAATAAAAAACGAAGAATACATTCTTATTATATAAAGTAGTAAAAAAACACTAAATATAAAATTATGAATTGACTCTCAAATTTAGATTCATGTACCACAGAAAAACACTATATATAGACTTTAGTAAAACAAAAATAAATATGTAAATTACCTATTATTAAGATAATTTTTTAATAATGCATTAAATATTGATTTGATACAATTATAATGAATATATGTTCCTAAATTAGTATAATTATATATTAATTTCATCATATCACGGGTAACAAAGATTTTTTATTATTAGTATTACTATTACTGATATTATTATTATCATTAAAATGAATAAAAGTATTTTTAATTGATAATTGATAAGTAGTTTAATAGTGCATTAAATTTTGATTTGATACAATTATAATGAAGATATGTTTCTAAATTAGTATAATTATATATTATTCATTAAATATTAATTATAATATAATTATATTAAAGATATTTTTTTATAAAATAATTTAGAAAAATTATTTGATATACGTGAATCGGGTAACAAAGATTTATTATTATTATTATTATTATTATTATTATTACTATTATTGATATTATTATTATCATTAAAATTATTAAAAGTATTTTTAATTGATAATTGATAAGTAGTTTAATAGTGCATTAAATATTGATTTGATATAATTATAATGAAGATATGTTGCTAAATTAGTATAATTATATATTATTCATTTAGTATTAATTACAATATAATTACAATAAAATAATTTAGAATAGAAAAAAAATTTTATTCGTTTTGGAGGGAAAATGGAGGCATGAGAGATCAACACGTCACCTTTAGTAGTTGGGGGAAAACCCAGTTTTAGTATATTAAGTAGATGATGAGTTTGGAATACTCTAAATTAGATTGATGATGATCAAATATTATTAAAATAATTAATTACAAAATTATTAAATTGATCCTTAATTCATATTTGCTAATTAATAATTTTGTTATTTGCAAATTTTATTTTGGGCTAAAATAGTAAGCCCTATGTGAAATTAAAATTCAGCCTTGGTTTAAAAAAATGTCTTGATTGTTATGGCTGAATTATTGCTATGATTATTGGGCCAGATTTATTTAAACAAACCCAAAATTATTATTTGCTACAAGACCAAAAGAGTTGGTCTGAATTGAAAAAAAAAAGAGAGAAAGTCAATGTTGCATGCTTTCAACGGATTCCACTTTCATCTTTTAATGGAATTCAAATTTTTATTAAGAGAAGTTAATGCAAAAATTGAAAACATAAAAGAGAAAATGCAAAGTAATTTGATGGCATTAAGTGTAGCTTACACGCTATTAGAAAGAAAGCATGGGGAATTGATCTTAATTGATTTTATTTTATAATACTCATTACTCCCATAATTTTGTTTTTCTCTCTCTTCTCTCTCTACTCTCTCTTCTTTTTTGGTCACTTCACAGAAAATATGGAAGCTAATGCAAGTTACCATCAGAAAGAAGAAGAAGCTAGTAGCAAAGCCATTATGCTGATGGTATCAAAAAAAAGAAAATCTGAAGTATGGAGTGGTTAAGATCTTTACCACTTATGGTAAGAAGTGGTGAGGAAGTCTCAAGCCTTCCATAACAAAAAATGGAAGAAGATCCATTCGGTTAGAGAAAGAAGATCTTTGGAAGGATGGTTCGTCTCAACTTTTGATCAACCACCACAGGAGGTAGCTACTATAACTACGTGATGGAAGAGGCAGAAGTTTGAGCAAATAGAGTTATCATCATCAAGAACGCATCAAGGGCTAGGAATCTTTCTCGAAGTGCAAGTCAAGATGGAAGACCTGGATTGATGAAGTTTGGTGTGAAGGGAAGACACAGAGGTAATTGCATGTTGGGTTTTACATTCGGTTATCTTTCTTCTCTCTCTTGCCGAACCGGTTTTTACATGAAGAAGAAGAAGAAGTTTAGCTCGGTTCAAGAGTTTCAACCTTGGAGGCTTCTCCTTCTATAAATAAGGGAGAACATCCAGGGCTTGAAGTAAGAAAAAGAGTGAAAGCACAGTGTTCCTATAGCTACCCCAGCTAACAGTAGTTCTTTTCCTTCAATGTTCTTCATTTTGTAATTTTCTGTTTAATTTTGTCTGTCTTGAGTCTCATGAAAAAAAGTAAACAGTGAGGTTTGTAAGAAAAAGCCATAGAGCGGAAAAAGACAGAGTGCACAAAATTAAAAGAAAAGTCATAGATATCTTAGGTCCTTTGTACATCTGTGTTGTGTTTCATGATTCTGTGAGAATCTCCTTGTAAGTTGGGTTAGCACTTTGCAGTTGAAAACTTGGTAGGTGGCCAAGTCAAGTTCAGGATTGAGGTTAGATTCTGGACTTGTCTCAGATAGGAAGGATAGTTCCTAGGGAGAATTGGTGTATGTAATCATGATGATTATAGTGAAATTCTATCATTGTTGTGATGGAGATTGGATGTAGGCTGCATTGCACTTAGCAGCTGAACCAAGATACATTTTGGTGTGTTTTCTCTCTCTTCTACTCCATCTCTGTTTCTACTGTATAGGAGACAAAACTGAAAAATATCTCTTGGCTAGTTACGAGACAAAAAAAAGGTCTCTTGACTAGACACGAGACAAAAACAAGAAATATCTTCTCAAGTTTTCTAAAAGGACAACAAATGTTATTAAGTGAAAATGGCTAAAATTTAACCCATTTCTCTTAGCTACTGATAAACCATCATCATACAAATTAAACTTACTAAATTTCATAAAATTCAAAAATCAATATATAGATACGTATTCTAATAGTCATATTTTTTTTTAAACTTTAATATACATAAAAATGTAAAATTTTATACTGCCATATCAAAATAATTCTAAATTTGATGAAAAATTATATATATAAAAGTAAGATGTTGAAATTTAACATTTAATTGATAATCTTTAAGAATAAACTATCAAATTAATACCCCAAAGATTTTGGTAGACAATAATTGATAGTTAGTTATTTTTGTAAAATTTAATAATCTTTTATTGGTTATTTTATTATTTGTGTCTTTCAAAATTATTTTTGGCAGCATCAAAATTTTTCAAATATTATTTTGATAGTTAATTCTAAAATTTACAGCATACAAGAATTTATTAGGACTTAAGTAGATTCCTCCGGGTGTTTTGTCCAACTTTACCAATATTTTTCACTCCACTACTGTTGTTGAGCTATAAAGAGGGAAAAGATAAGCATTTTTCTCAAAGTTGGATATGGTACAAAATTTAAAAAAAAAATGCAGTAAACATCGAAAGCAAAATTAAACGAAAAAAATACACTGCTTCTTTTGAAAAAAGAAAAAAAAGGGGGGGAAGAAATAATATTAATTTAGTCTTCTTGACTTCTTAAAAGTTAAAACCTATCTATGCAATGTAATTTCCTGCTTCTTCTCCTTTTATGGGGTCACAAATTGACTTGAGTCTTCTATGGGGAAAAAGAAAAAGAAGCTTCTTGGTTCATTATGTATATGTCATCCATCCCTACGCGTGATAGAAATACGAAACTACAATGCAACTTCCTCGCAACTGTAACATTGAATTTTATTTTATAGGATAAAATGTGATTTTTTATTATTTATTTTATTTTATATTGGAGATGATTAATGAAATGAGATTAATTTTATTTAAAAAAAATATTTTGATATAAAAACTAATTAGATTTTAATATTTTATATAAAATTTAAAATAAATCAAAATTAAATATTAAAATAATAAATCTCATGCAATAATAATAATAAGGGTAGTGTCATCTTCTTTTAATTATAAATAAAGTCATTATTGATCCTGAAGCATAGATTCACAGACCTATATTTTCATGAAGGAAGCTTGAGATCTTAATCTTATGCAGTTGTAGAACCTCATCAGCTTCCACATTTCAATAGCTTCAAGTTGTTATTGGCCACACTGGTATCAAATAATTTATGTGATTTTTCCTTTCTAATTTCTATATTCGACTTTCTAATTGTTAGTTTACTTTTGCAGATTGTTGGGAGCGTAATATTTACAATTCAAACCTTACTATTTAAATTTCCTGATTCTATTGGTTGCGTGGAACGGCTTCGTTCCTGGCCTTGAAACGTTGCTGAAATGAAATATAAGCATGATGTGTTCATCAGCTTTAGAGGCACCGATGTCCGGCGTGGTCTGCTTAGCCATCTGAAGAAAGATCTGCACCGTGAGAAGATTGATTTCTATGTAGATGATGCTAAACTTAAGAAGGGAGATAAAATATTATCACTACTCACGGCAATTGAAGAGTCGCTAATTTTGTTAGTTATATTCTCAAAAGACTATGCTTCTTCGAAATGGTGTTTGGCTGAGCTCGAAAAGATAATAGAGTGTGCTGAAAAAAATGAACAAATTGCTGTGGTACCTGTCTTCTATAAACTAGATCCATCAGAGGTGCGGCACCAGAGAGGAGATTATGCTGCTGCTTTTGTTAAACATGAAGCTAGGGAAGACAAGGTCAAGGTACAAAAATGGAGATATGCTCTAACTAAAGCTGCTGAATTTTCAGGATTTCATTATCCGATGGACTCTGAGTTGTAAGCCTCCTCCTCTTTTGTTTTATTTTCATTTTCATACTTGTTACTATTTGTTGTTAGTCAAATGATTTATTTTCTGTATTTTTTATGGTATTAATAGTGAACAGTTTAGTTTAAAATGATTATTGAAATATCTGATAGTTAAAAATTGGTTCCAATAAATTTATCCTTTCTCCTCTAATATTTAATGTGTAGGAGAGGTTACTAGGATAGTCACTGAGTAAAAGCACATCTTTGCAAATGGTTTCAATATATCTGAAAAAAAAAAAAAAGATTTTTCTTGTGCATAGAAAAAAAATGACAAATATGTTGAAACTTGAAGCAGAATGAATAAAATATATAGCGAAGATGATTTAGTATAAATATTGCATCAAATTAAACTCTCCTTTCTTTGCTTTTTAATATCTTCTGTCTGAAAGTCACCAGATGATGGTTAATTAGAATCTGTTGAGAATCAGTTATGCCAGGCTGGCAGTAGAGATATCAGAGTTAGTTAGAAGTACAGCTCATTGCTCAAGTCACAGAGCTATCTATATAAACCAAAACTCTATAATAACTCATCATTCTCTATATTAATCAAGAATATTCTCTCAAATTCTCTCTGTTTGGTTTGTTTGCTAGGGATGAATCCGATGTTGTTGATGAAATTGTAGAAGACATTTGTAGCAAACTGAGAAAGTTTTCCTCAA
Source organism: Arachis duranensis (assembly GCF_000817695.3). Taxonomy (NCBI): domain Eukaryota; kingdom Viridiplantae; phylum Streptophyta; class Magnoliopsida; order Fabales; family Fabaceae; genus Arachis; species Arachis duranensis. The sequence goes on from NW_026264258.1 coordinate 1,146,641, forward strand.
GTGAATCAGATGACCCAGCTAAATCAAATGGCCTTGTTGGAATTGATAAAAATATTGGATGGATTAACTCCTTAATGACAAATAATTCAGAACAAGTTCTAAAGATTGGGTTTTGGGGCATGGGTGGCATAGGTAAGACAACCATTGCTCAACTTGTGTTTGACAAATTTTCTCACCAATATGAGGGCTGCTACTTCTTGGAGAATATAAGAGATGAACTGAAAAATAATCAGTTAAATTATTTAAGAGACGAAGTTGTTTCTAAGCTATTAGGGGAAGAAAATCATCATATAACTGGTGCAAGCAGGGCAAATTCCTCCACCATGAGGAGGCTAAGTAAGAAGAAGGTTATCCTTGTGCTAGATAATGTGAATACTCCAAAGCTTCTAAGAGATTTCCTCGAACCAATTGACTTGGGGCCAGGGAGTAGAGTGATTGTAACTAGCAGAAATCAGCAAGTGTTTACTGCAGGAGTATTTCATGAAATACACCATGTCAAGGAGCTGAACTCTGAAGAATCCCTTGAACTCTTCTGTTTAAATGCCTTCAATGAAAGCCAACCCAAAAGGGGATTCAAAGAGCTATCTAGAGAGGCAGTTGCTATTGCCAAGGGTGTCCCATTAGCTTTAAAAGTTTTTGGTTCATATTTCCATTCTAAAAGTAGTGACATATGGAAATGTGCCCTAGAAAGATTCAAGAAGTATCCTGATCCTGATGGGGAAATTCAAAGTGTGTTGAGGTTTAGTTATGATGAATTACATGACATAGAGAAAAAGGTTTTTCTAGATATTGCATTCTTTTTCAAAGGAGAAGATAAAGATTATGTCATAAGCCAGCTGGATGCTTGGAACTTTCATGGACCTAGTGGAATAGCCTCTCTCCAAGAGAAAGCTCTTATAACCATTTCAAAGGACAATAAAATACAAATGCATGATTTATTGCAAAGAATGGGTTGGGAAATAGTTCGTCAAGAATCTGCTACTCCCGGACGACGAAGCCGAGTGAATGATCCAGAGGAAGTGTATGACATATTGAAGAATAACAAGGTAAGATAAAATTTACCATAATGTTAAATGTTAAATATATATAAGAAATCAGTTACCAAATAATTATTAGTAAATAATAATGTTAGAATATCAAATATATATTGAAAATGTGTGAAACAATATATATATAGGTAATTTTTTATGTATATGTAAGATTTTTGTAAGAAATATTATATTTGATAGTGTTGTCTTATTGTTATTCTAATTTTGATTAGGGAAGTGATTCAGTGGAAGGCATACTGTTAGATTTATCTCAAATCGGAGAGGTAGCCTTGAATGTTGACAGCCTTAAAAAGATGCCTAATCTAAGATTAATCAAGGTTTACTCTCCATTGCCTATTGAGGTTCCTATGCAAATTAGATATTTTATACCACAGGTAATTAAAAATCTTGATTTGATTTTACTATGTTGATCAAGATATTGTTTTTCCATTGCATTGAAATATTGGATTTTCTTATCTTTATTTTTTTTTCCTCTGCTAAAGGATTTTCTCAGTGTGCTTTACAAAAGAATAAAAATGGATGACTTGACAGAAGAGTTATTGGAAGAATCTGGAAGCTTGAATCAATCATGTGATAATGAGGATATCGATGATGTCGTTGAAACTATCAAGGTAAAGAGAAATCAAATTAAAAGTCATCTTACTTTAGACGTGTCTTGTTTAGAAAGAGGAGTGCTGGGGAGGCTGAATTATATGGTAAAGATGTGAGTTTACAGATATTTTTTTTAAAGGATGAAAGAGAAATTAAAAAAGATAGGATCCATATTTTGAATAATAATAAAATAATAAAAAATAACTATAAAAAGAATTTATTTTTTTTTTTTATACCACTTCAATTTATATAGTAGAGTGTCTTGCTAGAGAGTAGTAACTTTTGTGATTTGTAGTTATCAAATAATCATTAATGATGTTTTTAATGGTATGAGATTTTATCCAATAATATAGGATTATTCACTCTTTTTTTACTAATTACATACATGCCAAAATTTAATAAAATTGTTGGTGGCTAAATTTTTCTGTTTACAAATTATATATAGTATACTAGCATAGTTAAGCTTAGTCCTATTAGTAGAGCAAAATGAAGAGATAATATAAAAATAAGATTAATTAACTTGTAATATGCAAGTTGAAGCTTAGTTTATTTTCTCTTTTAAGTAGTCCCTCAATTTTAACACTCAAAATTAATTTTGATCCATTCGATTCATTCATAATTTCAAACATTCATATAGGGTCTGTATGGTTCGATCCGGCTCAAAGACTCTGCCCGATTTCGAATATTTTAGGAGTTAATTTGGTATAATTTTATCGGATTTAGAATTAGGTATGGGTCTCAAAAATAGATTCGGTCATTATTTCGGGTCGGGTCCGAGCCATAACTCGGGCCACCCGAAATTGACCCGGTGACTCGGTCATCATACACAATTAATATTTTGTGTTATTAGTGATGGATGATGGCTATTATTATGTGAAGTTTAAGTATTGTAAACTTTAATATTTTGTGTTATTAGTCATTATATATAAAACTATAAGTTAATGTTTTATGTTTAAAATGCATAAAATTTTAGACTAATGCATAATCTTGTGTTATTTGTATTGATTTAAATATTTGGTGTTATTAGACAATATTAGTATTGATTATGGTTATACTTTAATTTTAGAGAAGAGTTGGTTCTTATTATAGCTATAATCGTAGCTCAAAAGTGTATAGATTTCATCGGATCTCTAACATTAATGGCCTCTCTTTTGGGTTTGCTTGATTTTCTATTCTTTTTCACTTTTTGGGGTTCTCCAAGGATCGAACTCTTGACCTTTCGGACATAGAGCTCTGATACCATGTCATGAAACCACTCATCCCAAAAGCTTAAGCTGATAGGAGAAGGCAACATTAATGGTTATATCTCTAACATGAATCATACGTCTGAGCAACTAAAGCCACACTTAGTGGCACAAAATTAAAGTGCTAGTGTTAGTTGTTTTTGGTAAAATATTTTAAAAAGGTCCTTTTCACAAATCTTTCTTTTATTGTTTGGTAAATAAAAAAATTGTGTTAATTTATGTTTGTGGTTTTTATTTTTTAAAGGTTAAAGATTTTTTGAAAATATTTAAAGAGATATTTTTTAAAGTTAATTTATACTTATTAAAATTCAAATATCTAATATAATTTCGTATATTAATAAATATTCAGATTTGCTCTTATATTTATATCTAATATAATCCTTTCTAATTTTCAAATTTATTTTACTAAATATAATTATTATTTTTTGTATTTATTAAAAGTTATTTATAATTTTATTACTAAATATATATACTACAACTTTTAAAAGCTAAGTTAAATAATAAACTACTTTCCAAAAATAAAAATTTTATCAAACTGGTTCTATTAGTAAATAGTAATCACTCTTCATCAACTAATATATATATAAGTAGGAGATTTTTAGTGCTATTGTTCTCAAAATTTGTATTCTCTTAGTATAAGAAAAAATGTTATTGTTCTCTCCTAATCACTAGAGAGGTTATAGTGCTTTCGCACATTACTGAAAATTCTTTTTCTTGTCCGTTATTTTTTCCCTTATCACAAGGGTTTTTCTACGTATAATATTAATTGTATGCCAGTTCCACTTTTCTTATCTCTATTGTTGTTAAATTTACTACTTATATAACTCTGTTACCCAACAATATGATATAAATTTCAGGGAACTCAAGTAGATGGCATAAAAATTCTTGACACTATTATAGAGATGCATATTTTGGGAATGCCTAAATTAAACATGCCGATGCATGTGGAGCATCCTATGCCTGGTTTGCCGATAATGCAGGTGATAAGAATACATTGTTTTGAATTATTCTTAATTAATTTTTTTCAACTACCATCAATTAATATTTTTAAAATGATTTTAAATTATATACCTAAACACTAAAGTTAATTGGTTTGACTAAAAGTCAGTTTCCAATCCTTTCTCTCTTATTGTTTCAAGGTGGAAATTCAGTACAATAAATTTGATGTAAAATTGTTTGATAGATAAAAATTGTTAAATAAATTGACATGATTGAATTGTGGCTCTTAATTATCAATTTCACTTAAAGGCATTTAAATTTTAATCATCTAATTGAAAGCCACTCTGATTGTGTTGCTTTGGTTTTTTATTTTTCATAGGATTTGGTAAAGGATACAAAGGGTATATCCACTCAGCCTCTGATGCTGTCGAAGTTGTCTAAGTTGGGGGGTGTTCATAAATTGGCAAATTACAATGAAAATGATGGAGTTCTGGTTTTAGCAACAAATGATCTAAGTAGATCAATGCCACAGCGGAATCCCAACATTGGATCTGCAGTGAAAGAGTTGATCAGCCTTGGAAGTGAGTTTCACGTGAAATCCACTCACCATCTTTTCATGGAAGGTTCCTCAGTTTCAAAGGGCTTGTCCTTCTCAACAAAGGAAATAAGATCAATAAATTCAACCCTTAACAGAACGGAAGCATTGAACTCCTCCGTGGAGCTCTTCAAGAATCTTGAATGCTCAGATGCTAAAGCTCTACAATGTTATGCAGAGACTAGAATGGAACTATTGAACTCCTCCACGGGGTGCTTCATTTCTCATGATTACTCAGATATTGATGATCTGCAACTTGAGACTACCCGTAAAGATGAGTTATCTTTTCTGAGATCTACAAACTATTACAGGCTTTCTAATTGCAGAGAGAATAAACATATTGGGAAACCGAAGCTTCTAGTCCTGTTTGATGGGCTACGGTATTCCGAACAAATGTCTATCTTGGTTCTTGGTGGATCGAGCCTCCAATGGAGTTATTTATGGTGCATAAGTAATAATTCTCAGTTTATGCAACTTCCTGTTGGTCCTCAGTTAACGAATTGTGTAAAATTGTCTCTAGAAGTATCTCCAGGGAGTTTGCCTTCGCCTTTGCTTTTGAGCATCATGCATCTTCCTCCGCATCTTAAAAGCCTGTCAGTGCGTGGTGGTAGAAGTTTTTGGCATAAAATAAAGCTTCCACCATTCATTCCAGACGTGCGTACTTGCCGCAGAATGCGCATGTGGCGGGAAAGTTTGCCATCGAAGATCAATCATCATGTGTATATGGAACACCTGTCATTGCCTAGAAATTTACAGCCTATAATGGAGTTTCCAACATCCATTCAATCCTTGGATATTGATGGCTACATTATGCCAGAGGGTTTGTCTTCAAGCTTCACTTATCTTCCACATCTTGAAAGCTTGTCATTGGATTATTGTACAGACCTTCCGTTTACATCAGAGCTTCCATCATTCGTTCAATCTTTGGAAATTTCCAACGGCATTATTTTAAAGAGTTTGTCTTCAAACTTCAAGTATCTTTTACATCTTAAAGTCCTGCCTTGGAGAGATTGTAGCAATTTTCGATTTACATCAGAGTTTTTATCATCCATTCAATCATTGAAAGTTTCCAACTGTCTTATGTTGAAGAGTTTGTCTTCGAGTTTCAAGTATCTTTCTAATCTTAAAGACCTGACATTGAAAAATTGTAGCAATCTTCGATCTATATCAGAGCTTCCATCATCCATTCAGTCCTTAAAAATTTTCAACTGCATTATGCTGGAGAGTTTGCCATCGAGGTTCAAATATCTCTCTAGTCTTAAAGACTTGACATTGAGAGATTGTATCAATCTTCGATGTATATCAGAGCTTCCACCATCCATTCAATACATGGAAATTTTCAACTGCATTATGCTGGAGAGTTTGCCTTCGAGCTTCAAGTATCTTTCTAGTCTTAAAGATCTGACATGGAGAGATTGTAGCAATCTTCGATCTATATTAGAGCTTCCACCATCTATTCAATCCTTGGAAATTTCCAACTGCATTATGATGGAGAGTTTGCCTTCGAGCTTCAAGTATCTTTCTAGTCTTAAAGATTTGATATTGAGAGATTGTAGCAATCTTCGATCTATATTAGAGCTTCCACCATCTATTCAATCCTTGGAAATTTTCAACTACATTATGATGGAAAGTTTGCCTTCGAGTTTCAAATATCTTTCTAATCTTAAAGATCTGAAATTGAGAGATTGTATCAATCTTCGATTTATATCAGAGCTTCCACCATCCATTCAATACATGGAAATTTTCAACTGCATTATGCTGGAGAGTTTGCCTTCGAGTTTCAAGTACCTTTCTAGTCTTAAAGACCTGACATTGAGAAATTGTATCAATCTTCGATCTATATCAGAACTTCCACCATCTATTCAATCCTTGAAAATTTTCAACTGCATTATGCTGGAGAGTTTGCCTTCGAGTTTTAAGTTTTTTTCTACTCTTGAAAGCCTGACAATAAGCAATTGTAGCGATCTAGAAGAATTTCTTCCTAGCTTTCACCATCCATTCAATACTTGAAAATTTTCGTCTGCATTATGCTGGAGAGTTTGCCTTCGGACTTCAAGTATCTTTCTAATCTTAAAGACCTAACATTGAGAGATTGTAGCAATTTTCAATCTACATCAAAGCTTTCATCATCCATTCAATCCTTAGAATTTTTCAATTGCATTATATTAAAAAAATTTGTCTTTAAACTTCAAATATCTTTCTAGTCTTAAAAATCTCACATTAAAAGATTGTAACAATCTTGATCTATATCAGAACTTCCATCATCCATTCAATTCTTGAAAATTTTTAACAGCATTATAAAAATTTATTTCAATCTTTAAAAATTTGGTCTTAAAAAATTTAATTTGATCTTTCAGTGGAATAATTTTTGCAAAGAGAAAGTTTAGAATTATTCTTCACATACAAGTTATTTACACATACAAGTTTATACAAGTCATTTATATTGTATTGTTTAAAAATTTTTGGTGTATGTGTATTGATAAATTTTGTATAATTCAAAACTATTCCTCTTCTTTCTTGCATTATAAAAGTGAATTTTATTGAGTTAGAGTTAACTTGTATAAATTTGTATACCAAAAAGACTTGTATGTGTAGCAGGTCTCGAAAGTTTATAGGGCAGCACTTTTTGTTAAATCTGTCCAGCACTTCACTAGCAAAAAAAAAGTGAGTAATCTCGTACTATTAGATATAATCTCACACCATTAAAAATACTATTAATAATTAATTAATAACTATAAATCACAAAACTTACTATCTCTAACACTCCTCTATTACAAATTTAAATAAGTCAATTTAGTGTATTCAGATCAAATTGAACACAATAACTCCAATAATACAATAATATTAGCTAGTCAGTAAGGTGTCACATTGATAGTTAATTGCAATATAAATATTATATTAACTAAATTAGTGATAAAAAGAACGGAATTAATTTAGAGTTATAAAACTCAAAAATCAAATTGAAAACATTTAAAACTAAAAAAAAAATTGAACAATATCTTTTAAATAAGCTAAATATATTATTTTAGTTAGCTCATTAAATAAATAACTTAATAGACTATTATATTTCACCATCTATTAATGGTATTATCAAAAATTAAATTTGTCAACACGTATAATAAATGAGCTTGGTAGCTAGAATCTAATTTATTTTCTCTTCCATGGATTATAGCATTGATGATTCAACCAAATAACACCACGTTTTAATGGCAGACATTTCTTTTGGATTATTTAAGTAAATTTTTCCTAAATAAATAAATGCCTTGATCTTTTATTTACATATAATATATACATTATTTGAAAATCAAATGAGCATTTTGGCGGAAAAATAGTTAACAAATAACTATTAATATTTGAATGCACTTATAATATAACAAAACTTATATAAAAGTTGAATGATATATTGTCTCATCAACAAAAATATTTGAGCCAATTGTTTAATGTTAATATTTTCATATATAAATATTTAATTAAATGAATGATAATATAAATATTATTTAAACTGATTTTTTTAATCGATATTTGAAAGAGAAAAAAACTAAATTAAATTAAATTAAATAAACAAGTTTAAGGAGAAAAATATAATAAAGAAAAAGTGCGTTAGAACGTATATTGGAGCGCATTTTATGTTATGTAAAAGAATAGAAGGAGAATTTGGGTTGGTTTAGTAGATAGTTTACTAATTCGTTTAAATAAGTGTTTGGAATTTAAGTTTTGTTTTGTGTATTTATTAATTTATTGACCAATAGTGAATGAGTTATAACTCAAATGACATAATCTCTTCATACTCATTTAAGAGATTGCGAGTTCGAGTCTCCTTATTTTTTATTAAAAAAAATCCACTAACCAATAACAAGCTTTTAAATGAAGTTTCTATACATAACAAATTAGTCATTTTTCTATTAGACCAAGAAATACTGTGTGAAATAAAAAAAAAATACAGCCTTTATTTAATGGTAAAAATTTATATATAGTTGCTTTATTTTTATATAAAGTTAATAGTTAAAAACTATTAGATGATAATTTAGTTAAAAATGTTAAATTATCTATTAATTTTAAGGGTAAAGTATATTTTTTGTCCTGAAATTTGACAAAAGTTTCAAAAATATTCCTAAGGTTTAATTTAGTTGCTTTGTTTCAATTTTGTCCCAAAAGTTTTCGATTTACATCAAATATATCCTCGACGGCTAAATTTTCAAAAAGTTTAAGATCAATTTAACAATAATGCATGAAAATTATGCTTAATTTGCTTGTGTTGAGGGGTTGTTCTTATGAAATTGATGTTGAATCGGTCTTAAATTCTTTGAAAAATTAGCCGTCAGGACATATTTAATGTAAACCGAAAATTTTTGAGACAAAATTGAAACAAAATAAAATTTAGGGATATTTTTAAAACTTTTGTCAAACTTTAACGACAAAAAATATACTTTTCCCAATTTTTAATTATCAACTTCACATAAAAATAACTTGTAAATTTTCAACTTTTTTTTTAAAACAAAAAACACTTTAATTGCCAAATTAAAAAAATGAAATGGTCTAAGATTCTTATAAGTCAACAAATAATCCAAAATCTGAAAAAATTAATTCCATGATCCCAATTTGGAAAAAAAATCCAATTCTCTGACCCAATAATTAGAAAACATTCATAACAATTCTAAAACAAAAAAAAATAAATCCCCCCAATAAATTAATAAATTAATTAACAATTTTAATTCAAAAAATAAAAAGAAATAGATACTCCCCCCTCCCTTCTTGCACTGTCATCACGTGTTAACTATAACAACAAAACATTACCGTTGTTAGGACCAAAAAATAAAAACTCCAAATTAAAGAAAGCCCTTTTTTGCAAACCTCAAGGATCAAACGGTAATGTCAAAAGTAAAACATGATCCAACGGTCGTAAAGCACTAGCCGTTAACCCTTTTTTTTTCCTCTCATTTCAAAGGGGGAAAAAAAAACACATTGGTTCTTATTGTTGTGTCTCAACAGGGACAAATACCCGTTGTGGTTCAGTCCATAGAGAGTGTGTGTGTGTGTCAGCGCCCTTTGATTCTCTCTCTTTCTCTCTCTCTCTGAATCTTCCTTCTTATTCAATGATCTTGTTTTACTAGAATTTTTTTTTTTGGGGGTTTCTTCTGGGTTCTTGGGGAAAGATTTTTGAGCGATTGTTGTTCTTGGGGTTGTTGTTAATTTTTGTTTTTTGGTTCAAATTAACAAACTTTAAGGTGAAAACGATCATGGGTGGTTCTGATGAAAACAATTCTAATTCAACCTTGCCCAGAATTCTTCAAGGTACAAAACCTTTTTTAATTCTTTTTTTCTGGGAAAGAATAAAGTTCAGATTTTTGGGGCTCAATTTGGATTCTAAGCTTAAAGATTTAACTGTGGTGTTAATATTTTTTTTTTCTCTTTTGGGGGTTTTGGAATTTCAGCAGGGATGAATAATCAGAATCAGAATGTTGGTACAAGAAAGTTTGGACAGAACAGAAGAGCATTGAGTGTGATCAATCAGAATCTAGTGCAAGGTCGATCTTACCCTTGTGTTGTTAACAAGAGACCTTTGCCTGGGTATAATTCCTCTTATCTTATATTGATTCATCATAGATCCTTCTTTTCTTGTGAATTTTTTGTTTAGATTATTTTATTGTTTTGGTTTGTTTAAGGTTAATGCATTTGTCTAATTGTCTGGGTAATTCATGTTGATTCATCATAGACCCTTTGGTTTCTTTAAGGTTAATTGTGTTTGGTGGTTATGTTTTTGTGTGGAACCAGAAAACAAGAAATGTGTGAAAAGAAGCAGGCAGATCCAGTGCATCGTCCCATCACAAGGTTTCAATTGTTTTCAAAATTTGATGTTGTGACATGGCTCTTTGTTGTTTCTGAGTGCTGAATATATGTTTATTCAAACTAAGATAATATGTTTTTTCAGCTTTCTTTCAATGTTGTTCATAAATTACTAGGTGACCAAATGAAGGATAAGTGAAAAACTAATGTTTGTTAATATTGATTAATTTATTTTAGGAGGTTTGCTGCTCAAATTGCTTCCCAGCAACAACAATCTTGTGCTGAGGTACCCTTTCTTTGTTTCAATTTCTTTGATGCTGAAATTGTTGCAATGTCATTGACTATTGTTATTATGCTAATGTTTATATGGTGGTTGCTCAATTTGAACAGGATCCTACCAAGTCGAACCCCTCGAATTCGACCAGATTTGAAGACTTAATCCTCATCGATGAGGAACAAAAGTTAACAGCAGATCAACCAGTGCCCATGTCCTTGGAGAAACCAAAACTAGTGCAGGTGGTACTATAAGTCTGTTGTTTTAGTTTCAATTTCATATTATCCCTGAAGTATTTCTTATTTTGAATTTGTGACCAAACCTGCTGTAGGAGGAAATTGAGATGGAGGATATAGTTGAGGAGGAGTCTATTATAAACATCGATAGCAGCGATGTGGATGATCATCTTGCGGTGGTTGAATACATCGAAGATCTTCATGCACACTACAGAAAATTTGAGGTATACCGAAATGCACCTTTTAGGACAGTTAAACACTTGAGGATTTTTGTATTTGAAGTTCATTCCCCAATAAATCACTATGTTTAAAGCATTAGACTTATGTGTTTGAGCTTCGCATATATTGTGTGTTTTTGCATAATCAATTCCTTTTGGTTTGATTCTAAATAATTCATGTGATCTATTGTGAAGTTGTTAGATTTGAATAGTAAAGTTTATTCATTTTCAAGTTATAGTTTATTCATTCTAATAATAACCTTGATCTTCTATATCTTGCAATCATTTTATTAAACTTGAAAATGGAGTTAATTCAGCTCATCCGAATGTGCGACTTGCATGCTTTTGTGTGTCAACTTGATCACTTAACAGTGTTTAAATTTCTTGATTTTACATCATTGAGTTTTTTTCCAATTTCCATTTGTTGTTGAGACTCTTGTTCTGTTTGCTTTCATAACTTGCAAATCTGCAATCAATGACAGAAAGATATAAGTTTGCTAAATCAAAATTTTGAAGTTGTTTGGAAAATCATAGCATAGTCTAAATGATGGATTCATTGTATTGAAAAAGTATATATTAGATCTCATTACCATTTTGATGACTAACATCATTAGTTTCATGCAGAGTTTGAACTGTGTCTCGCCGGATTATATGGCGCAACAATTTGACATTAATGAAAGAATGAGGGCTATACTTGTTGACTGGCTCATTGAGGTATGTATTAAAATGTTTCTACTAAAACCACTATGCCAAAAAGGGTAATAGTTGGCTTCGTGACTCAAACTCGTGCTCGAATATTGATATTCTTGTTTTGAGCTTCTTTCAGGTGCATGATAAATTCAACCTGATGCAAGAGACATTGTTTCTTACAATTAATCTCATAGACAGATTCTTGGCCAAACAAACTGTGATACGAAAGAAGCTTCAGCTGGTTGGTTTGGTTGCCATGCTTTTGGCTTGCAAGTATGAGGAAGTTTCTGTGCCGGTGGTTGGCGATTTAATCCTTATTTCGGATAAAGCTTACACAAGGAAGGATGTTCTGGACATGGTAAATATAACAAACATATCATTTATCTTTTCGCATTTGCAAAATGGAATCAGTTTTGCCATTTTGGCTGAGATTTTCTTTTCAAACATTGCAGGAGAAGTTGATGCTCAACACATTGCAGTTTAACATTTCTGTGCCAACTGCATATGTTTTTATGAGAAGATTCCTGAAGGCAGCTCAAGCCGACAAAAAAGTCGGTACTAGTCTTTGTTAACTTATATACTTTTTCGCAGTCACAAATTCGCAAGAACTCCACACTTACCCTTTAAGTTTTTCTACCTTGGAACAGCTTGAGCTGCTGGCTTTCTTCTTGATAGAGCTCTCTCTTGTGGAATATGATATGCTGAAGTTCCCGGCATCTTTGCTAGCTGCGGCCGCAGTCTACACGGCTCAATGCACTGTCAGTGGCTTCAAACAATGGAACAAGACATGTGAATGGCACACAAACTACTCAGAAGATCAGATATTGTAAGAAAACTTCTTATCTTAGAATTATCAACTATTTTGAGACACTACACTAATACTAATAATATGTTTATCTTATTGGCGAATTTCAGCGAGTGCTCTCGGATGATGGTTGGCTTACACCAGAAGGCCGCGACTGCGAAACTCACTGGTGTGCGTAGGAAGTACAGTTCATCTAACTATAGCTATACTGCAAAATGCGAACCGGCATGTTTTCTTCTGGAGAACCAATTCTAGCAGGACCATGTGTATAGAACATTGGTGACTGGTGAATTGAAATTTATTTTCTGGATTCTGATGAGAAGTTACTTACCTTGTTTTTCATCATTTATTTTTTCTTGTTCTTATGTTCTTAGGTGAACATAATTTAGTACATTTTAAATCTATATTTTCCCTAGTAGTTCTCCATTGAATAAATAATGGAAATGGATGGTACAGATACAATTTTATTCTCCTTTTGCTTATGCCTCTCATTTGGTTTTTTTTTCTTTTATGATCTGAATGATTGAGTTCTTGCTCAATTTTTTTTTCAACTAATTCAAGATGCATCATTAGCATCAGATCATAGAACTTTTAAAACAACCATTTTATGGTACATATTGAGCAAAGAACTCACTAAAGTTGGATATTCTAGCAAATGTTTTTGTGAGGGTTCTTTTTTTCTCAACTTTTCATTTTTTTTTTTAATATCCTTGGTTGACATTTTTCCAATACAAAGATGGAATCTTATTGCAACTTTCCAGGTAAAAATTTTCAAAATTGTAGCTCATAGCTTCACTTTTACTTTTGAACGTTTTTTTGGACTTTAGCTTACTTTTGAAACATGACATTAAGTTCAACGGTCACCTATTGCTGTATGCTAAAATTTCTTTGCCAAAATATCTCAAACATGAAACAAGAAAGAGCAAAGTTTGTGGTGTGAAAAAGAGCTGATCTTGAATATATAAGAAACTCTCTCAAACTCGTATAAATGTACTAATCTCTCTATAACTTATGTTCTTATATATTCATCTACTATAATGGAGATAAATTTAATTGGGCCAAATAAATAATACTAATATAGGTCCGTTTCCGATTGATACTTTTATGCCTTTTATACTTTTTGCTTTATTATACCTACAAAAAAAAAAATTGAAGAAATAAGAAATATTTTATAAAATTTCAGCAAAACTAATATAATTATTACAAACATAATGAAAAACAATTCTTATTGAAGAGTTATCAAAATTCTTTTGTAGCATCTGCAAAGTCACATCAAATGATGTGTTATGCACAATCTTAAAATCAGAACACTAATATGAAAGGGTTGCTTACCATGCTTCATGGTTAAAGATGGATCATGCTCATTTAAGCGCCCAATAACATGTGCTGGTACACCTGCCACAATGCTTTACCAAAGCAAAAGAAAAATCACAAATTTAAAGATAATTTCTATATTACTAGCATAGAGTGACACAAGAAACATGTATTGGAGATTTTTTAAGATTTTTAAAATACTAAACTAAGCTGGGGATGTATATATGGTTTTATTTAGGCCAATGCTTGTAATTCTAAATAGAGACACAAACAACATATTTCTAGAATCAAATACTACTAGAACAGCAATAAAAAAATTCAAACATATTTTTACCTATGGGGAGGAACATCTTTCAAGACAAGAGAACCAGCAACAATCTTAACACCTTCACCAATTCTTATGTTACCAAGTATGATTGCACTTGCCCCAACTAGAACACCTTCTGCTACTTTGGGATGCCTATCACCCCCTTCTTTCCCTGTTTCTCCTAAAGTCACACCCTCCAAAATCAAACATACCATGATATTATGATAATTAATTCAATATGTTCGCAAAATAGTAAATCAATAATCTTTGTTATAATACTAAAGAGACAAAAAAAAAGTCAAAATTTATAATAATTAATAAAAATTAAATAAGACAAATTCTAACCGTTTTTTATTAATTTTTTTGTTACCAAATATTGACTATTGAATTCGTGACGAAAAGAAATAAATAAGGAAACATTACTCACTTGCATCAATGAGACTCTGTTTCCAACAATGGCAGTTTCACCAATAACCACACGTGTTCCATGATCTAATAGAATTTCATCTCCTATTTTTGCAGCTATATTAAATAAAATCATACAACAATAAAATTAACCACATGTCATTAGACTATTCTAGATATCACAGCGTTTCTTTCGCGTGAAAATTAACGGAATTTTTCACTCGACATGATCCAATATCAGAATTCAGAACCTTCGTACCGGGATGTATATCAATGCCGAAAACCTACAGCAGAGAAAATTAAGTGGTTGAATAACAAGCATAACAAACATTAAATGAAACCAGCATTGTAGAATCTACTCTAAGTTTTGAACAAGTTTAAGTAAAGTACGTACCTCACTAACTCTACTTTGCAAAGTTAAAGCCAATACCTTTCGACCCTCGCCCCATAAAGCGTGCGCTACACGGTACACTTGCAAAGAATGGTAACCCTGCAATGAATCAAAGGAGAAAGGTTGAGGGAAGTAGCACAAAATGATAGAACATTTGATGGAAATAAAAAATAAAAAAAAATTTACCTTTGTATTCAAAAGTGTAGAGCAATATGACAAACAAGAAGGACCTCTGTCTTTAAATGCCTGCTTAGAAGGGAAAAAATGTAAACATAAGAAATGAAATGATCAAATTTCGAAAACCGAATCCATTATTGAATTGACAAAATAAAAGTTCAAATATTTAAGGATTTAACTAAAATTTAACCGAATAAAATAAAGTAATATATTTTTATTTATAATATATATATATTTTTAAAAAATAATTCTTTAGCCGCAATTCACTATTTTTTTATTAATTTATTGGGTAAGTGATTGGTTCTCAATTAATTCAGTTAGATCAATCGATTTAGTCTGATTTTTCAGAATTATTATTTTTAAAAATATTTAATAACGAAAAAAAATTAGTCAAAAACATTCTAAACTTATTTTATTTAATATTTATTAATTTTAACAATAATTAATAAATAATTCAAGCTCTTTTTATTTCTCCTTAACATTACTGCTAAAATATATGTATGTTGTCCCTTTGCATGCATACCTTGAGATCTAAACGAATAGATCTTCGGATAGATTCATCATGCATTAGGAGATTGAAAAAGATATCCATTAACTGAGTTGCCAAAAGAGTAGGATTTTGGAGACGATTTGCAAGAACAGATGCTAATGCTTGCTCTAAGCAATCATGTGACAAAATACTTGCATACATGAAGCTACTCAAAATTGGTTCCCTTTCTGCCTGCACATACAATTTAATTACTATATAAATAAATCTAATGTAAGGAATATAAATTATGTTAATTAAAATTTGCTAACGAGTAATTGTATACTACAATGATATATAACATGGCACAATTTTAAAGAAATGTTAATTATATATTTATTATTTTTTTTCCAAAATGCATAAGCATTGATCTATACAAAATATACCATAATTTTTTTTATATTTATTCTAACTTTTATTCCCATGTTTTTTGAGGTACGTCGGTATCACAATTTACAAAATAATAATAAGATTTTGAGTGTAATGTTACATAAATTTGTGAGATGTTACTATATATAACTCAAATTAAAGTATCCAAGCAAAAAATAAATAAAAAAAGGAGGGAAAAAAAAGACACAAGAAGAAATGAAGAAGTTTGATACCTCAAACTTGGCTTCTTCTCTTATATGATCCCAAATGGTTTGAAGAGAAATATCCAAATGGTTATTATGAAAGGCAGAAGAGTGTGATGGGTTTGGAATTCCCATGGCATAAACAGGGAAAACTCTCTCCAAGTGATAAGCAGTTGTTGAAAATGAAGAGTTGTTGTTCTTATTATCATTACTATGGTGTTCATGATCACCATCTTCAACGTGCTGAGGCCTCATTTTTGTGTTGGTTCATTTAACTTGTTACAAGGGAAATAGAATTAAGGAGTTTGAAGTATTTATATATATCTAGTGTGGTTTCATCTGTTGGAACAAGTTCTATATATAAGTACTTAAATTGTTATAACAAGTAAAAATAACTAATTTAGGTTCCAAATTAGAAGGCAACTCTCTAACTAAGCTAGAAAAGAAATCAGATTATAATCCATAGCTATTAGCAACAATGTCAGCAATGAGGTGGTGATTTTTAGGCTCCAAATTAAGTTTCAATGCAGCCAAAGTTTCTCTTTTTTTATATACATTATTTAACGGTGCAATAAGTAGAAAGAAGCATTTAGATCTAAACCAAGCAAATGCATAACTGTTGGTTAATATACCATTTTTTTATTAACATAACATTCCGTAATTAGATTTCAACGAGTTATTATAACTCAAATCTCTTCATACTCATTTAAGAGGTCACGAAATTAGTAAAAAATATGTAAAATTATAAAAAAATATTACGTAATTAAATATACATATAAAAATATAAATAATACAATAAAAAACTATTATATAATTAAATATATATATATAATTATATTATATTAAAAATATATTAAAATTAAATTTTACTAGTCATTTGGATAAATACTTTATTAGCAACTAATTTTTAAAAGATACATGTTCATACCCTGGCCCAATGCAAAGGCCCAGGTCCAACTAAAAGGCCTAACCTGAAGGATTAGAGCCTAGCTAAGTACCGACCTTAACATAAGAAGTCGGTATCAACCACGACTTGGTCTGAAGAAGTCGGATATGAGATTAAACTGGCAGATAAATACTCAAATGAGTAACCGCCCCTAAAATCTCTCTAACCGCTTCATAAAGCCATATCTTAACCTCCCCAAGATAATAGGGACGGTTAGCACCCTAAAGATACGGCACTACTCCAACGGTGGTTATTCGCTCACCACTATAAATACACTGACACCCCTCAGGTATCCCTAAGTCCAATACTCTCTAGACCTGCTCACACTCTTGCTAACTTAGGCATCGGAGTGTCTTTGCAGGTACCACCCCCAATTCACTCGCGAGTGCAAGTCGGACGGAGCCTCCCGAGTTGCAGATCCACCCGGAGTTCTCTTCCTTCACACACTTGGGCCGCCAAACGCCATCCGTCGTATTAATCTCCGGTTACCTACCGTAACATTGGCGCCGTTGCCGGGGACCCGAGAGATCATCCATCGATGGCGGATAGATCCCGCGAAGAAGGCCATGCAGAAACAGATTCTGAACAAGAGAATCTAGACATGGGTAATGACAATGAAGACATGGCCCAACAGCAAGATAACGACCAACACAGAGAGGGTACCTCCGGAGTGAAGAATCCGAAGGTAAATTCCTCAGATGGACGCGAGTCGGAAAAGGGTGGACCATCCCACATAACTGAATTAATGGGATTAGTCCATAGCCGCCTGGAACAATTAGAGCAAGAGCGGGAGAAACAGAAGGAAACCGAAAGGTACCTTAAAGAGGAGATGGAACGGCGAAAAGAGTTAGAAAGAAAACTCTTACAGCTAGAGTCCTCCTTCAAGAACTCCCGCGATGAGCAAGAAGACCAACTCCCGGGCGGAGAAGATCCTTTCAGCGAGGACATAATGAGGGCAAAAGTTCCAAGGAACTTTAAAAGC
>NW_026264258.1:1165744-1169012 GCF_000817695.3 Arachis duranensis
GCCCTAGTAGACCAAGGAAGCTCGGCGGACATCCTCTTCAAACCTGCTTTTGACAAGCTTGGGTTAGATGAGAAAGAATTGAGAGCCTACCCCGACACCCTATATGGATTAGGGAACACGCCAATAAAACCACTGGGATTTTTACCCCTTCACACCACTTTTGGAAGAGGGAAAAAATCAAGGACTCTAAGCATAGACTTTATAGTCATCGATGAAGGGTCAGCCTACAATGCCTTAATTGGCAGGACTACCCTTAATCGTCTTGGAGCAGTGGTATCCACTCCCCACCTTTGCATGAAATTCCCGACTCCTGGAGGAATAGCAACGGTAAGGGGAGATCAAAAATTGGCAAGGAAGTGCTACAACGAAAGCCTAAATCTGAGAGGAAAGGGCAAAGAAGTCCACACCATAGAGCTAGGCGGCACAAGGACCAGAGAAGAGTTGCGACCCCAGCCGGGAGGAAAAACCGAAGAGATACAAGTCGGCGAGGAGGAAGGAAAAAACACTTTCATAGGAGCCAACCTAGGGGAAACCCTAAAACAAAGGTTGGGGGAGCTCCTAAGAGCTAATTCCAACCTCTTCGCATGGAAGGCTTCCGACATGCCCGGGATTGATCCCGAGCTCATGTCCCACAGGCTCTCGGTTTACCCAGGGTCCCGACCTGTACAGCAAAGAAGACGCAAGCTCGGCCCAGAGCGAGCCTCAATGGTAGAAGAGCAAGTACAGGCACTTCTGGAAGCCGGCTTTATTAGGGAGGTCAAATACCCAACGTGGCTAGCCAACGTAGTGCTAGTCAAGAAACAGAATGGTAAATGGAGAATGTGCGTCGACTATACCGACTTGAATAAGGCATGTCCTAAGGACCCTTATCCCCTACCGAGTATTGATACCCTGGTGGACTCCAGCTCGGGGTACCAATACTTATCATTCATGGACGCCTACTCGGGATATAACCAAATCCCGATGTATGAACCCGACCAGGAGAAAACATCATTCATCACACCCAAAGCCAACTATTGCTACGTGGTCATGCCATTCGGACTAAAGAATGCAGGAGCCACGTATCAAAGGCTGATGAACAAAGTGTTTTCCCCCCATTTAGGGAGCTTAATGGAGGTATACGTCGACGACATGTTAAAAAAAACCAAGCAAGAAGTCGACCTCCTAACCGACCTCTCACAAGTCTTCAACACTATAAGGTTGCATGGGATGAGACTAAATCCCGCAAAATGCGCCTTCGCGGTGGAAGCAGGAAAATTTCTAGGTTTCATGCTAACACAAAGAGGGATTGAGGCCAATCCCGACAAATGCAGAGCCATCCTAGAAATGAAAAGCCCGACTTGTTTGAGAGAAGTTCAGCAGCTCAATGGCCGACTTGCAGCCCTCTCCAGATTTTTGGCGGGATCGGCACTGAAATCCCTTCCACTATTCTCTTTATTGAGGAAGGGATGCCAATTTGAATGGACTTCGGAATGCGAGGAGGCGTTCCAAGAGTTCAAAAGATTCCTAAGTCAACCTCCTATCTTAACCCGACCAATACCGGGAAAAGACCTCGTCCTGTACCTATCCGTGGCAAACAGGGCTGTCTCATCAGCCCTGATTAGAGAAGACGAGGTCGGACAACACCCGGTCTACTTCATCAGTAAGGTCCTACAAGGCCCTGAACTAAGGTACCACAAACTAGAAAAGTTTGCCTACTCCTTAGTGATAGCCTCACGAAGGCAAATTTCTGCTACGTGGTCATGCCATTTGGATTAAAAAATGCAGGGGCCACATACCAAAGGCTGATGAACAAGGTGTTCGCCCCCCACCTTGGGAGCTTAATGGAAGTCTACGTAGACGACATGCTAGTGAAAACTAAGGAAGAAGCTGATCTCTTGACAGACCTCTCGCAAGTCTTCGACACCAAAAGGTTGCACGGGATGAGGCTAAATCCCGCAAAGTGTACCTTCGCAGTGGAGGCCGAAAAATTCCTAGGGTTTATGCTGACGCAAAGAGGAATTGAAGTCAATCCCGATAAGTGTCAAGCTATACTGGAAATGAAGAGCCTGACTTGCTTAAGGGAGGTTCAACAACTAAATGGACGATTTGCAGCCCTCTCCAGGTTCTTGGCAGGATCAGCATTAAAATCCCTTCCACTGTTCTCTTTATTAAGAAAGGGATGCCAGTTTGAATGGACTCCAGAATGCAAAAAAGCGTTCTAGGAGTTCAAAAGGTTCTTGAGCCAACCTCCAATCCTGACCCGACCTCTAGTTGGGGAAGATCTTGTCCTATATCTGTCCGTAGTAGACAAAGCTGTTGCATCAGCCCTGATAAGGGAGGACGAGGTCGGACAACATCCAGTATACTTCATCAGCAAAGTTCTACAAGGCCTCGAACTAAGGTACCACAAATTAGAGAAATTTGCTTACTCCTTAGTAATAGCCTCACGGAGGTTACGACCTTACTTTCAAGCTCATACGATAAGAGTCCGAATGAACTAACCCATGAAGCAAATCCTCCAAAAGACGGATGTTGCAGGGAGAATGGTTCAATGGGCGATAGAGCTCTCCGAGTTCGATTTGAGATACGAAACTCGGACTGCAATTAAAGCCCAGTGCCTCGCCGACTTCATTGCAGAATACGCAGGTGAACAAGAGGAAAAACCGACTACATGGGAACTCTATGTAGACGGATCCCCCAACAAGACGGGGAGCGGCGCAGGCATAATATTGATAGATGGAAAAGGGACCCAGATAGAGGTCTCCTTAAAATTTGAATTTCCGGCTTCAAATAATCAGGCAGAATATGAAGCCTTGATTGCCGGATTAAAGTTAGCAGAAGAAGTTGGCGCTACAAAGGTGATGGTCTACAGCGACTCACAAGTGGTGACTTCCCAAATAAGTGGAGAGTATCAGGCGAAGGACCCCAATATGAAGAGATACTTGGTGAAAACCTTGGAGCACCTTGGGCGCTTTGCGGAAATCGAGGTTAAACACATAACTCGGGATCTAAATAGCAGAGCAGATGCCCTATCCAAGTTAGCAAGTACCAAACCAGGAGGAAACAATAGAAGCCTGATCCAAGAAACTCTCCAAAAGCCCTCGGTGTCAAAAACAGAAGATGAACAAGAGGTACTTGAAGTGGTCGGATTAAACCTCGGATGGATGAATCCCTTAGTCGAATACCTGAAATTCGACATCCTCCCCAAGGAGGAGAAAGAAGCTAAAAGGATCCGAAGAGAAGCACAACATTATACCTTGGTGAGAAATGTCCTTTACAGAAGAGG
>NW_026264258.1:1169041-1172524 GCF_000817695.3 Arachis duranensis
TACAGGGGCACAAAGAGGAGCTCGACTTGCTCCCCGAGGTCCGAGAAGGTGCCCAAATAAGAGAAGCGGCATTAAAGCAAAGGATGACTACCAGATACAACAAGAAAGTCATTCGAAGAACATTTGCCTTGGATGACCTGGTCCTCATCAGAAACGACATTGGAGTCAACAAATCAGGAGAAGGAAAGCTCGCCGCAAACTGGAAGGGACTATACAAAATCAAGGAAGTGTTAGGGAAAGGTTATTATAAGGTAACCGACCTGAATGGCACTGAGCTACCAAGGTCGTGGCATGCTTGTAATATGAAAAGGTACTACAGTTAAAAGCGAACTCTACTCCCTGATGTACTATTTTCCCAGCTTCATGATTTTTTCCCAAAAAAGGGTTTTTTCTGGAGAAGGGTTTTTAACGAGGCATCATAGTAGAGGCTAAGGGAAAAAAGGCTATTAAAAACCCTTAGTAGCAAGAAGGTACCTCCCCAATCAATAAAGATCTTTTTCATTTACAATATCTCTTTTAATATCCTCCTTTATTTTTTAGTTTTTCTACGAAACGCGCCGACTTAAGCTCGACAAAACGTGAAAATCCCATGAACCGACCCAGATGGTCGTCAGGATAAAACGACGAGGTACAAGTCGGCGTAAAGAGGTTATATAAGCCGATCGTAAACAACTCGGAAACAACTCGGCTCGTAAGTCGAAACAAGACTCCGAGTAGAAAAGCTTGAAAATACTTCAACTCAGAAGTCGGAGTGAAAAACCGAGCAGAATAAAGCGCATCGCAAAAATAACCTAAGTCATGAGAACCCAATAAAACATGGTTGGGTGTAAGGAATAACAAAAAGAGATTGAAAAACTTAGGAAAAAGTTTAAAGGCTCCCAAAAAGTGGCAAAGTTGAGTATAAAGGATACCGAAAAGAGATTGAAAAACCTAGGATCGAAGGTTGCGTAAAAAGCCCTCAAGCCAAAGGGCTCGAAAAAGCAAGACAAGCCAAGAAAAAGGTTTTCAGGAAAAAGATCAAAAGGGGTTCTTCGAAATATCAAAAATAGAAAAGCATGCGCGCACAAGGTAACTAAAACCCTTATCCAAAAAAGGGCACAGATCATAATATTTTGTTTACGGCCTTAAAAGGCCAAAAAGAAATTGTTCACAACCACCAACAGATAAATAAAAGTTTAAAAAAGGGGGACCCACAGGCCGGGCCCCCATATAGCCATAAAAAATAATAAGAGTCATTTCTTCAAGGGAGTAGAGGAATCACCACCGCCAGACTCGGGAGGAGCACCACCAGGACCCGGAGGAGGAGCCGTAGAGGAAGTCGGATGAGCAGCTGAAGAACTCGGAGCATCTCGGGAATGAGGAGGAGACTCAATAATCCTCTGTCCCCGAGTCTTCAGGTCTGACTCGGAAACGACCTCGGGGACAGGAGGATCAACGATGGCGCCATCAATAACTACTTTGTCAGGATGTAGTGGAGAAAGATCCAAGTCGGAGCTATAACCTTGACCTGCTCCAAGAAAATTCTCCAAGACTCCTCGGCGCCCTCGGCGATAGAGTCCTCCAACTCAGCATAAGCATTCCGAGAGTTCAGCAAATCCTTCCTCACAGCCACAATATCCCGGAATAGACTTTGGTAACTCTCCTGGGCTGTCTTCCTCAAATTCGCCTCTAAGGTAAGTTGGGCCTGCAGCTGGCTTTCCTTCTCCCGAAGGCTATCCCTCTCCTCCCTCAACTTATCCCTCTCCTCCTTCAACTCCCTCTCATGTTTTTCAAACATAAGAAGCCTCTCCTCCAACTCCTCAACCTTCGAGGAAGTCCCCAAGGAGCTGAGGGGAGTCTTCTCAAAAATGTCCAAAAGTTTGCCACAAACTCCCGCCGCCCTAAAACTCTCCTCGGCCAGAGCGGTGAGGTGGTTCCGAACAGAAACATCATCCATATTTATTAAAGGATAGATATTCTTTCGGACGAATGCAAGAGCATCCGCCTTAACCCCACCATCCCAAGAAGGGCCAGACTCTGAAGTCTTGCGCTTCTTCTTCTCTGGCTCGGAGAGAAGTTGGGCAGAAGGGAGTGGTCGGGACAAACTTGAGGAAGAGATTATAATAGGCTGAGAGGGAGTACCCACAGTCCTAGGAGGAGGAGGAGGAGGAGGGGAGGGGATTGCCTTGGCACCACCAGACCTAGCCCGGGACTTTGCTTTAGCCTCCTGCACCCTTTGGTAAGACTCCTGAGCATTCCTTTTTGCCATATCTACAAAAGAAACAACCAAGTTACAAGTCGGTAAAATACAAGTCGGCAGAAACAACTCGGAAATAAGAAATGCATGCACTACCTATGCAAGATTGAACAAAAGTCGGCGTCCCCTGAAGGATCTTCCTCGTATCCAAGTATGGGGCCCTCCCCCACGCTTCTCGGAAAAACCCCACAATGGCCGCCTCCTCCTCGTCTAGGTCATCCAGACCATACTTTTCGGGAGAGGAGGCCGCCAGCCAATAAAAGGGGAAGCGAGGGGAAGAGTGCTCATCAAGGAAAAAGGGGTGGTGACCCTCTACGGCTTGAACTTTGAAAAAGAAGTTTTTGAAGTCATGAAAAGATTCGTCGAAAAGGGTAAAAATCCTCCGACCTTGTATGGCTCGGAAGGATACCCATTGTTGTTTGTTGTTTATCCCACTAAAGGGCTTAGTCATATGAAAGAGAAAGAAAAAAATCCTCAAAGAGGTCGGGAAGTCCAGAGCATGGCTAATAAACTGATAGATCTTCAAAAAACCCCAAGAGTTGGGGTGAAGTTGAGTAGGGACAACTCTACAGTGTTGCAAAACAGATATCTCGAAATCCGAGAAAGGAAGAAAAACACCCAAGCGGGTGATCATGCATTCATACATAAAGAAAAAATGAGGGGCCGCCTCATTTTCTCTCCCAAAACAGACCCGGTCTTCAGGACCCGGGATTATCAGTTCATATTTTGGCTCGTCCTCCTCCGAAGTACAGAGCCTGTGATGAGTACGAAGATGAGTGATGAACTCAGCATCGACCAACGGTTCCTCCCCAAGGACCGTAACATCTACCCACTGAGAAAGGACGTCTACGGAAGCCATTTTTTATAAAGAAAAGTGGCAGAGACCTACAAAAGGGAAAAAGAAAAGGAAAAATCAAAAAACACGGCCCCTAAAGAGGAGAGATACGAAGCTAGAATCTATAGGTCAACCTATCCACTCACAAGACATGCAAACATAAAGCATGATATGGAAGAAACAAAACTAACCTTTATCCGAGAAATGAAGGTTGGAGAAGAACAGAAATCTTCGAACGCAAGAATGTAACGCGAACAAGGAAGGAAGAAATTTGAAAGATTGCAGAAACGGAAAAATGAAAGAGAGGGAAAGTATTTATAAATACGCTAAGGGGCATAATGGTAAAAACGGAGCAGTCATTAGTGAGGTTGCACCGTTACCAAAGCCCTTAACACTTCCCCAACGGACACGA
>NW_026264258.1:1173205-1173561 GCF_000817695.3 Arachis duranensis
TAAATATTTTACAAAATTTAAGTATTTCTTAACTTTAATCTATATAAAAATTTTCTTAAAATTTTTACTTAATTAAACATCAAAATTTTTTATAAATACCATTCGAATCTTTTCAAAAAATTCGGGCAGCTTCACTTTTTCGGAGAAGACATCGAAGCACCTTACCTAAAGAAATTTAAACCTCATTTTCAGACCTAAATTACATTTATTTTAGTTTTTCAGACAATTCCAAAATAATAATTATTTTAATTAATGTAATATTATGTAATTAAAAAATATATAAAAGTATATTAAAATTAAATTTTACTAGTCGCTTGGATAAATAATTTATTAGAAACTAATTTTAAAAAAAATAC
>NW_026264258.1:1173599-1192275 GCF_000817695.3 Arachis duranensis
AAATTGGTTACCACCATCACTAGGATTTCGCTCCTTCCACTGATCTCCCCTAGTTATCGTTACAGACTTTTCATTCCTTTCTCCTTTCTCTCTTTTCGCATGGCTTCCTTCTCCCTCCCACACTAACCGTAGCTAACTTATTCCTCCATACAAACGCACTTTTCATAACCGTCAACCCAACCGAAAATGACAACCGCAAGATCCATCATCCCACTCCTCAACCGCCTCATCTCCAGATCTCAACCGTCCAGATCCGTAACCTACATGCACCGTCCCGGCGATGGCTCCCCTCGCCCGGTAACCCTCATACCGGGAGACGGCGTCGGGCCTCTGGTCACCGACGCCGTGGAACAGGTCATGGAGGCCATGCACGCTCCGGTGTACTTCGAGAAATTCGAAGTGCACGGGACCATGAAGAAGTTTCCAGAAGAGGTTCTGGATTCGATTCGAAAGAACAAGGTGTGCATCAAGGGAGGTCTGGCCACGCCGATGGGCGGTGGCGTGAACTCCCTGAACGTGTATCTAAGGAAGGAGCTTGATCTCTACGCTTCGTTGGTGAATTGCTTCAATATGAGAGGGTTGCCGACGAGGCATGAAAATGTGGACATTGTTGTGATTAGAGAGAACACTGAAGGTGAATATGCTGGCCTTGAACATGAGGTTGTGCCTGGTGTTGTTGAAAGTCTTAAGGTAAAATTCTCTTAACCCTAATTTGATTCTTTGTAGTTGAGAAATTACGTTCTGATTCGATCATTTTTATGTAAAAATAATAGTTAAAAATAATTAGATTAGATACTAATTTAGCGGACATATTAAATTATCTAACAATTCTTATTTATTGACCATACATAAAGATAACTAGATAACTGTATGTAAATTTCTATTTTTTTAAGTGGATGTATGTGTGTGTGTGTGTGTGTTTACGAATGGTATGATGAAGGTGATAACGAAGTTCTGTTCGGAGAGAATAGCATCATATGCATTCGAGTATGCGTATCTGAACAACAGAAAGAAGGTGACAGCGGTGCACAAAGCAAACATAATGAAGCTAGCAGATGGTCTGTTCTTGGAAGCATGCAGAGAGGTTGCACAAAAGTATCCTGCAATCCAATACAATGAAATCATTGTTGATAATTGTTGCATGCAGCTTGTTTCAAAGCCTGAGCAGTTTGATGTCATGGTACATTAAATAATAAACTTTTATTTAATATGTAACTTATAGAGTTTATCATGAAGCTATTTAATTTCCACATTATTTGTAGGTGACTCCCAATCTTTATGGAAATCTAGTTGCAAATACTGCAGCAGGCATTTGTGGAGGCACAGGAGTCATGCCTGGAGGTATATGTAGTTTACAAGGATTATATATATATATAATGCAAAATTTTGTTACATTACTAAACCTCAAAGGGGAAATTCAATATTTAGGCATTGTATTAAAGCACAACTTAGCACAAACCAATAAATAAATAAATAAATAAAATGTTTGCTCACATTTTTTTAAAGAGATACATTTTAGAGAACATCTCTATCTCATTTTTTAGTTAAGCATCTCTGTAGTATTTCTCTTTTTTAGTTAACTTGTAATGGTAGTTAGCGGGAAATGGATCTTCTCCATTTTTTTTATTTGAAGAATAAAATGTGTTCTCTCACCTTTAATTCTATAAGTGGGATCAGAAATTAATAAGAGAGAACAATGAATAGTGAGATCAAATATTGGACACTATCTAATTTTTTTTCCATCCAATTTTTTTTCATTGAAAAAGATTGACTCCCTATTTTGTCTTTTAAATTAAACATATTTAAATTTTGAGTTAAATTGACTGAATTTGATTAATTCAAAAAAAAACGGATTAAACGGACTAGTTTACGAGTTAAATAGGTAATTTGTAATTTTTTTGTATTTTTCAAAAAAATTAATATTTTTGGCTAATATTTTTTTTATTTGATTCTGAATATTTGGTCTATCAACTAAAAAAATATTATTTGTTTAAAATTTTTGACCTATTTTTTATCAAAATATTTTTTAAAAAATAAAATAAAAAAATAAATGAGTTAATCCATTTAATCTATTAGATTATTCATAAATAGTTCAAGTTGAAAATTATAGTCCATAAATAAAACAAATTTAAACCAACTGACCCATTTAACAGTATGAGCCCCCTAGATTGTACTTGATGAATGTAGTTACTAGTTAGTTGTCCCCCTATATTGTACTTGATGAATCAATATAGTTAGTTGTAGTGTTCATTTTAATTAACATTTAATTTAACTAGTGTGGGTCTCTCTGATTCATAGGTTGATTTTTACTAAAATGTTTGGAATCATAGTTTGGGAATCAAGGATGTCTTAGTTTGTTAAATAAGATAACTTTGTGTTATTGTTTGTCTAGCATTATTACTCAATTTTTATTATTCTCCAAACAGAATTAAAGAAAAAAAGAATCGCTTTAACATTTTTCTTGTGGTAGGTAATGTTGGTGCTGAACATGCTGTGTTTGAGCAAGGAGCTTCAGCTGGAAATGTTGGAAAGGATTCAATTGTTGCACAAAAAACAGCAAACCCAGTTGCACTTCTTCTCTCTTCTGCAATGATGCTTAGGCATCTTCAGTTTCCTGCATTTGCTGACAGATTAGAAACTGCTGTTCAAAAAGTCATTCTTCAAGCAAAAGTCAGAACAAAGGATCTTGGAGGATCAAGTACCACCCAAGAGGTTGTTGATGCAGTAATAGATGCTTTAGATTAATTCTAAAATTATTTGCTTTTTTTCTTTTTACCAAAAAAAAAGGTGTTAGCCTAAAATTTTTTAAAATAAATGTCGTTTTCAATTTTTTTATTACGTTGAAAAATTAATCCAATTTTTGAAGTAGTTGGATATTTTTCAACGTCAAAGAAAATGACATTTATGTTTAAGGTGAAAAAATATTTTAGTTTTTGTTTCTTACTAATTCTTTTTTCTACATTATTTTTTTTGTCGCCTCACAAAATTGAAGATAGCAAATTTTAATCCCTACAATAAAAATGTTTGTGCAAATGCAACACAGAAAGTCAGAAAATGATGTATTGGATACTCTTTTATGATCCTTGAAGATTTTATAGAAAAGAAATTATTACTATTTATTTCCAAGTTCTAACTTCTATAATTAACCATTATTATTTGTTGATTATTATGGTTCATTTAGTGTTTATGGTTCTACTTAATCATGCATATAGTCGTGCCTTGTGCAATATAATGTGAAAAATGAATTCTAATTAATATAATTAAGGAAAAGTATGAGGAGCTAATGCAATATTTATACAATGTATATAATGAAGGTTTATAGAGTATTAGAGATATAATCATTAGTGTTGTCTTTTTTCATCAGCTAAAACTTTTGGAATGAGTGATATCATGACATGATATTAGAGTACTAGATCCGAAAGATCAAGAATTCGATCTTTGGTGAACCCAAAATCAATTTAAACTTTTGAAAAGATGTTTATTATCCTTATTATCCCTAGTACTCAGATTGTACACATTGTATAAATAGTCCATTGTCTCTCTAACGTGACTTATTAATTAATTAACTAATTAAGAACTAATTAGCCAACTTTAGGAAGCTATGGACAACTCTCAAATCTCAAGCATAGTGTGCAATGAGTAATTACTAATTACTATGTTTCATATATAGGGTGGCTTGTGGGGAATGGGCACCTTCTAGCTAGTCCATTTGTTAGTTGATTTTTTTTTTTTCGGTGTCTATTATTTATGTTAGTTGATTGAATTGTATTAAATCCCTTGATAAGACGTATTTTCAAGTAAAACTTTTTTTGGTAACCGAATACAAGGTTTATACAAGTTGATAACGATATTTAAGGGTTTCTTTCTTTTTTTTTTCCCCCTTTGCTCGACAATTATATTATAAGTTAAGAAAGTTAAATGGTTGGATGAGTTAGATTTGGTTACATAGGTTAAAAAATTTTCAGAGCAAAACCCACCAACAAAAGATAAATCTACCTAATTAATTCAACTACTACCAACAATAATATAATACAAAGTGTAAAATTTGACCATTTATTCATCTTCTACATGGGAAAAAAAAAGATCAGAAGAGCTCTCCTTATAGTTGTTATCCTTATTTAGGGTGGACAATTTATTGGATTGTGGATATACTCGGACGGATTCAGAAATGATATTATTGGGGGCAATAATATATATAATATTAAAATTTATGTAAAAAAATTATATAATATAAGATGTATTACAAAAATATATCGACAGAAAATATATTTTAAAATAAAAAATATATGTGTATACTTTTTACTAACGAAGTGGTCGATTCTTCGTATCATAAAATTCACTGATAATGGAATTTGTGTCAAATTTGTCAGTAATTTTCTTTTCAATATAATTAAAAGACAATTAGCAAAAAATTCATCTTTTATTTTGTTTCTAAGTTATTTTTCACAATATTCATAGTTGAAACTTGAAAAAAATCTCTTAATTATAGCAGTTGAACAGAGAAAATTAATATCAAATGAATAAAAAAAGACCGCCACAAGAAAAAAAAAGAATTCACTTTATGAGATTCAAAAATTTTTATTTAATTAAAAAATATTAGTAATAATATCTTTTTCAAATTTTTTTAATATTGTTACTTATTTTTTAGATATTAAAAATTATTAATATTTAAATTAGATTAGACTTTTATTTATACTAGACTAAATACTAAATAAATTTTTTTAAAAAAATTAAATTATATACATAATAACTTATTACTATTAAAAAAAGTTGGGGGGTCGAGGTCACCACTCGCTCCTTATGTCCGTCCTTGGTCATGAGTAATTTGATATGTATGTTTTGAAGCAAGTTGTCGTATATTATTTTTTCTAGACATATCTAAATATTATTACGTATTAATGTGTCTAATTTTATTTTATATTTTATAATATTTTAAAATTTATATATCATCTTATCTGGTATTATATCTTATCTCATATTGTATTATATTCTGTATTTATTTGTACATTATAGCCATGGACACATTTAAGGAATTGGTTAAATGTCATTTTTGATGAGTCATGTTGTCTACCCACAATAGGTGTGTTGGAGTGTGTTACGTTATTTCCAAATTAGTGTCAGAGAAACAAATTTGTTTTCATAGTTAAAAATATAATTCACTCATATTTTGAAGCGAATTTTTGTAAATTTATTTAAAAATAATATTTTTTATTTTTTAAAATTAGTAACTTTATGCTAAATGTTTTTTTATAATTTTCTTATGCCAATGGCAATTAATTAAAAAATAATAAAAATATTAGAGATCAAACTTCAAATAATATTTTTAAAAAAATGGACTGAATATATAAATTATTTATTAGTTATTAAAAGATAGTGCATTTTTTTAAACTGGTACAATTTTAATTAGAAAACTAATATACCATTTTTTTAAAAAGTTATTTTATCAAAAGAATTAAACTATTTAAGAGATAAAAAAATAATAATTTTTAACAATTTTGATTACAAAATTAATATACTATTTTTTAAAAAGCTATTTTATCAAAAGAATTAAACTATTTAAGAGACAAAAAATAATAATTTATTCTCAATTAAATTTTGATACAATTACATGGATGGTTGATTTTTATACCCTTAGAAGACAAGGGAGGAAGCAATTTTAAATGCACTTTAATTTTCCAACTGCTTGATGGTTATCCCATATATATAAAATAAAATAATTCATAAAAACATATCACTAACCCAATAAAGTGAAACAGAGCTAGGCTTGTGTGGTGTACTACTAAAAAACCTTATGGATTTTGCAACATTAAGATCTATGAATGGTGGTGGTGGTGGCTTGATTTGTGCCTTCAATTTTTCCAATGGGGTAAGCAATACTTTTCCAAGATCTTCTTGTTTTCTTCACCAACATATGAACCATAAAAGGTTCATCATGATGAAGTTGTGTAATAATGTTATTCTAAGGCACTATTATTATTCCAATAGTAGAAAAACACAAATAATATTTTCAGCTCATAGTTCCCTTAACAATAATTCCCATTATCCAAATGATGATGATGATCAAGGATCATCGATGGAGGGTGTTGTTTTTTGTGATGCAAATTCTTCTCCTTTGACTCCAATAAGTTTTTTGGAGAGAGCAGCAAGGTTTTGTGGAGAAAGAACATCACTTGTTTATGGTTCTTTGGAGTATAAATGGAGTGACACATATCAAAGGTGTTTGAAACTTGCTTCTTCTCTCACTCAGCTAGGGATCTCACCTGGTGATGTAGTAAGTCTTCTCCTTTAATTTATGTCTTTTTAATTTATTATTTATTTAGTATTATGAATTTAATTTTGATGCGTTGTGAGTGAAAAATTATTTTACACGTACATAAAAATAATTATTTTTTATATTGACTGCGTGAATAATAATTCAAGAATTGTGATTGTACGATTGTGTAAAATATTTTATACTGTCAGTATATGAAAATTAAACTCTTACTACTATATATCATATAAATTCTTAATGTCTAAAATAATTATTATTCTTATAGCATAAGGTGATACTTAAGCTTATGTTTGATAAATATAAAGATATACAGACAGAAAAAAATTAAAAAAATCCTATCTTTTTATCATTCACATGAATGACGATCTACCTTCTTTTAATATTATTTCTGAGGAATAAAAATTTCTGTATTTCTGTCTATTGTTATGTCTAGTTGTCTACCGTTTTGGAATATAAAACATCTACACATTTCTATCTTTCAGCCATAATTTTTTGTTTTTCCAGTATTTTACTCTTTCTAATATATTTTTATCTTTACATTTTTATTTTTATATTTGTATTTTGTCACAGGACAGAAACCAAACGAAACTAATTAAGGATTAAATTGAGCATTAATATTTTGGTTTTAATATGTGAAGATATTTTTTTATAAAAAATATTATAATTAAAAACGGTTAGATAATTTAATATATTTGAATAAATTTCTTAACACAATATACATTCACATCCTAATTATCATTTTCACATAAAATTATTATTTATAACTATTTTTATTTTAGAAAGATCTTTCACTAAACGTGTCAAACGGTTAATTCACCCCAAATTATATATTAAATATATACATGCTCTAAAATAAAAGTCTAACCCATTTAAGAAAAAATCGTGAGTTAAACGGCTAGTCCATTTTTTTTTTCTAAATAGAAAAGTTGTAAATTTTTAATTAAAAGCAAGAAAATCAATCTTGATGAATTATTTAAAATAATTAATTTGAGTAAGTTCGTGGCCATTATTATATCTTATCTTTCATGTTCAGATTGCATTACCTATTCTTTCCATTATTTTATGTGCGACAAACTATGTGCTAGTGGGTATTTTTTAATCCTCATGTTATTAATGTTTTGTATTTAGGTGATGAATTAGCTTAATATATGTAAGTGGATTTAAGTGGCCAAGGTATTAGATATGGCTGATACTGTAAGGTTTTATTTTTAGATAATATGCTAAATTCATAAACTCAAAACACTAAATTTTTAAAGTGGTATTTTAAATTTATAATTTTTTATTATTTTAGTCTTTTAAAATTAAAATTATTTATATTAATTTTTGAGATTTAATTTTGGACATCAAATTAGTCTTTAAACTCTTTTTAGTACTAAATTAAGTAAACTAAATGTTGAATTTGGACACATAATAAAATGTCGTTTCGTTTTGCTACTTAAACATGACCAAAAAAAAAAAAGAGTATATATGATGTATAAATCATTATATTTTTATTCATTTTTTAAAACAATCTTATTTTTGTCTTATTTAAAATTTAAAATAAAAAATAATATTTAGCTATGTGTCTAACATAATAAGTAAGAGTTATTAAACTAATTCAACACTCCGATTATTGACTCAAATTAGAAAGAATTTAGAGATGAATATAGTGTCTAAAACTGAATCTCAAAAATTAGTATAGTAAATTTTAAATTTGAAATACTGAAATGATAAAAGTAGTGAATATTAGAGATTTAGTCTAAACTCAAATCTTATTCTTATTGGCTATATGCACATTGTTTGAATTGAAATTTCGAGATTTGGATAAGTATGGATAGATAACAACAATATTCAATAATATAAATAATGAGATTAAAAAAATAAATTAATTTTAAATTTAATTAGTGATATGAATAATTAATATCTAATAATAATTAAAATTAAAATTCATTGTTTATATTATTTAAAAAAATTATTGGTTATTTAATAGGAAATAAATCTTCTCAATTTTTTTAATAATTAAAAAATAAAGTGTGATTTTATACCATTAATTTTATAAGTAGAATAAAAAATAAATATAAAAAAACAATAAAAAATTTAAAATCACGCTTTAGCTCTCAATTTTTTTAAGAATTAGCATAATCCTTTTGATTTGGCCCTCTCTCTTATCTATATTATCTATACATAACATGCAACACGTGGCTTCATTGATTTCCTTATCTCACTACCAAACAAATCATTGGAAAAAAAAGTGATCATAATTGTGATGAGTTACTAGCTAGGTCTTACTTTGATGATTCTACTCAGAAACCGATAAACTCATCACTTTCACTATGTTTTCATTGTCACATGACACGTTAAAACACTGTTAAAGAGTGTCAAGTGTCAACTATACTAGTTATCCACAACCATGAACCAACTTTTCAAGAACATGCATTGGACAAGTTCTCTTAGGAATTCAAGAGCGACCCTTTTCATTTCATCGCATAAATCACTTAAATTTTGCAACTTTTCCAAAGATCATAAGGATCAAGGATCATGGGAATCAATGGAGGGTCTATTCCACTGTTCTGCAAATCTTGTTCCTCTGACTCCATTAAGGTTCTTGGAGAGAGCAGCAAGGTTTTGCAGAGAGAGAACATCACTTGTTTATGGTTCTTTGGAGTATAAATGGGGTGAGACACATCAAAGGTGTTTGAAACTTGCTTCTTCTCTCTCTCAGTTGGGGATTTCCCGTGGTGATGTTGTGAGTTTTGTTTATTACTTTTGTCACTTTGTTTACTTTGATAACTTCTCAGTATATTAGAGTTAGAAGCTGTTTCTGCTTCTGATTTTGTTGTGAAAGTCCTGAAAAGTTGTATCTGTTTCATCCACAGTTTAATATTTTAGGTTTTGGTAATTGATTAACTATTAAGTCAAAGTTTAATAAATAGCATTTAGAGGCCTGAGACTTCTATAATCATCTTGATATTTTTGGATTTAGATGTTAGGAGATTTATATAAAACTGGTTTAATGCAGATATTATTTATTATGATATGCCTAGTGGCTGTTATTGCTGTTGAATCTTGTACTAAGAAAAATATTAGGAAGCATCCTTAAACTCTTTAAGGTGAATGGATTCAATCATTGATGCTATTGTATATTCAATGTTGTTTTGAAACAGGTTGCAACATTATCACCTAATGTTCCAGCAATGTATGAGCTGCATTTTGCAGTCCCAATGGCTGGAGCCATTATCTGCACCTTGAATTCGCGCCTCGACGCATCCATGGTTTCAGTCTTGCTGGAGCATTCACAAGCTAAGATCCTCTTTGTAGACTACCAACTGCTTGAAGTCGCGCGCAGCGCATTGGACCTGCTATGCAAAAGAACATCTTCAAAATTGCCAATTCTAGTCCTAATTGCTGATTCTGATTCTGATTCAACAATTGACACTTCTTCAATCAGTTATGAGTATGAGATGCTACTAGCAAATGGTGAAAAAGGGTTTGAAATAGTTAGGCCAAAGAGTGAAATGGATCCTATAAGTATTAATTACACCTCTGGCACCACATCAAGGCCTAAAGGAGTAATTTTTAGCCATAGAGGCGCGTATTTGAACTCGCTCGCGACAGTTCTACTCTTTCGAATGGATCTCTTCCCGGTGTATCTATGGACAGTTCCTATGTTCCATTGCAATGGATGGTGCCTTCCTTGGGGCGTGGCGGCACAATTTGGAACCAATATTTGTCTTAGGAAGGTAAAGCCAAAGGACATTTTTGATAATGTGACAAATTACAAGGTTACACACTTGGGGGGAGCTCCTACAGTTCTTAACATGATTGTGAACTCTGCTTCATTCGATAGGAAGCCGATCGATCACAAGGTATTGGCTATGACAGGTGGCTCTCCTCCGCCGCCTCAGATCATCGCCAAGATGGAAGAGCTCGGATTCACAGTTTCTCACCTCTATGGCCTCACAGAAACATATGGCCCAGGCACTTTTTGTGTCTGGAAGCCTGAATGGGACTTACTTGCGCCGCAAGAAAGATCAAGATTGAAAGCAAGGCAAGGAATTCCACATGTTGGCTTGGATGAAATTGATATCAAGGATCCGGAAACAATGGAGAGTGTTCCAAATGATGGGAAAACAATGGGGGAAGTTATGTTTAGAGGGAACACAGTGATGAGTGGATACCTTAGAGATTTGAAAGCTACAAAAGAAGTTTTCAAAGATGGTTGGTTCCATAGTGGTGATCTTGGTGTGAAACACCAAGATGGATACATAGAAATCAAGGACAGGTTGAAGGACATTATAATCTCCGGCGGGGAGAATATAAGCTCGGTCGAGGTGGAAACTGTTTTGTATAACCATCCAGCCGTGCTTGAAGCAGCAGTTGTTGCCCGGCCGGATAATCATTGGGGACAAACTCCGTGCGCATTCGTGGAGTTGAAAGAAGGGTATGATGATATGGATTCTCAAGAAATAATCAACTTCTGTAGGGATCATTTGCCACATTACATGGCACCTAAAACAGTGATTTTTCAAGATATACCAAAAACTTCAACAGGGAAGATACAAAAGTATGTTCTTAGAGAGAAAGCCAAGGCATTAGGAAGCATTTCTTAACCCACCCAGTTAGTTATAATTAATTGTAATTGATTCACATGAAAGGTGTTCTGCACAAAATTCAATTCATAGTGTTAATCACTGTTATTGACTATCATATGCTTATTTTGAATAAAAGAAATTAATTTGTACCTTTTATAAGGAATTCTTTATAAGGTTTAGTTCTCTGCTAACACACTCGATGCTCATTCTTTCTTTTGGTGACTCCACAGAACAAGCAAGTCCAATTCTAAAGAGTGAATACAAACATTTCTTTGCTGTTGTTCCTTCTATTTCTATGGACAGAAGAATTGGATCTACAATCTGCAAGAGTTTATCTGGAAATGCCATCCTTACATAGCTATGGAGATTGTGACCAAGTTGAAAAGTTTCCTCAGTAGGTCTTCTTCCTGTTAACATTTCCAAAACAAGAATCCCAAAGCTATACGTGTCGCCTTGTTTCGACACCTCTGAACTCATTCCATACTCTGCAATATGTTGTGAATTGGTTAATACATCTTAAGAAACAAAGTTGTTAAATTTAAATCACTCTTTTGAAGATGACATTATACCTGGAGGAGTATAACCAATAGTACCATTTATTCTGGATATGATATTTTGCTTATAAGATTTGTCATTGATTTTTGACAGAAATCTTGCAGATCCAAAGTCACCAACATGAGCAACCATGTTATCATCTAGAAGAATATTGCTCGGCTTTAAATCGCAATGAACAATAGGCTGCGCGCATTCGTAGTGAAGATAACTTATTGCTGAAGCAACATCAATTAGAATCCTTATTCTTTGGTTTAGACTCATCAAGGTTTTTGGCACTTCAAATCTTTCAATATCTGGATGCAACCATTTATCCAAGCTTCCATTTTCCATGTATTTGAACACCAGAGCTTTGAATTCTCGGCCGTTGTGATCTGTACTCGAGCAACAGGTTAGAATCTTAACCAAATTTCTATGGCTAATGTGTTTCAGTGCATTGCATTCGGCCATGAAACTCGCTCGAGCTCCTTTCTTTTGAAGGTTTAAGACCTTTATAGCTACAACTTTATTAGTCGAGGCGAGATTGCCTTTATAAACAAAGCCGAAATTTCCAGACCCTATCAAGTTGCTAGCTGAGAAACCATTAGTTGCTTGGTGAAGTCTTTGATACGACACCTTTTCAAATAAGTCATTTAATGCTGATGAATCTGAAATTGGTTCATTCTTTCTTATCCTCATCATATAAGCAACAAACATAGAACACAACAGAACAGGAAAAGCAACCATAGAAACTATCATCACTGCTATGTCCTTGAAACTATGATGTCTTGGTTGTTTTGAACCATGGCATGGTGGTAACTTCAGCTCAGAGATTCCTCCACAAAGCTTAACATTACCAAATAGTGTTATAGCAGTTGAATTTCCAAACACACCTTTTCTTGGAACTTCACCATCCAACATGTTGAAAGAAACATTTAGGTATTCTAGAAGAGATAGATCTTGTAGCGCGGTTGGAATCGATCCAGACAAGTTGTTTCTTGATAGGTCTAAATGTTGGAGACTCTTCACCATAGCCAAAGATGAAGGTATGGTTCCATTGAATGAATTACCTTGTAAGTTAAGGTACTCGAGGTTTACCAACTCTCCAATATTCTCAGGAATTTCGCCAGACAGATAATTTTTCGAGACGTCCAACTGACGAATAAATTTCAACAGGCTTACTTGTCCAGGAAGGTATCCGGTCAACGAGTTTTCGTACAAGTTTAGTAGGACTGTCAAAGAAGAAAGACCTATAACTTCTGGGGGTATGACTCCACTAAGATTGTTAGTTGCAAGGTCTAGAATTTCTAAACTTTTGCAATTTCCTATACTTGGAGGAATGTTTCCTCTTAGCATATTGTTTGAGATTCTTAGCTCAAGCAATTGGCTAAGGTTCCCTATAAAGGGTGGAATTTGTCCTGAGATTTTGTTATAACTCAAATCCAATCTTTTCATTGTTTGAAACTTTACAAATGTTGTTGGAATTGATCCTATAAAAAAGTTGAGTTCCATGGTAAGGACATCTAAATTAATGTGATCTCCTAAAGTGGTAGGAATTTCTCCAAACAATAGGTTATCACTAAGGTATATTTCTCTGAGCCGGTCGGAAAAGTTGGCTATATTTTCTGGCAAACGGCCAGCGAAATTGTTGGCGGATATGTCCAATATTTCCAACTTACTACAATTTTGCAAAGATTCTAAGAACTCAGAGTCCTTAAGTGAATAACTTCCTAGATAGTTGGAACCAAAATTCAACCACCAAAGATCATGCAACTTTGCTAGACTTGGAACTTTCCCTAAAAAACTATTATTAGTGACATCAAATCTTCTAAGAGAGGTTGCATTGGTGATTGAAACAGGGATTGAACCTGACATTTGGTTGCTTCCAATTTCAAAAAGTTGGAGCCTAGGGAGGGAGAAGAACATGTCGGCCGGAAGAGAGCCGTTAAAGTGGTTGTTCGTGGCCGATATGTAAGTAAGAGATGACACATTGTAAAGAGAATAAGGAAGCATACCACATAATTTGTTGGAAACCATACCAAGAATTTGCAAATGTTTCAAGTTGCCAATGTTTTGTGGTATCTTTCCCTCCAAGTTGTTATATGAAAGAGAAAGAACAAGAAGGGATGAAAGATTCCATATGGAATATGGTATCTTCCCTGATAAATGATTCTTGGCCAACCATAACCATTGAAGTTCTTTAAGAGAACCAATCTCCATTGGTATTTTTCCACTAAGATTGTTCCCTTGTAAATATATACGCCTGAAAAAACATATATATATATTATGATGATTAGAAAAAAAGTAACACAAATATTATAAATACACAAATACTCTTAACACAAGTACACAACAATTTCAAAACAAAATACACATACTTTTGAATACTTGCTAGATATTTTTTGTGTTGTACAGAAAGTATTTTCTATTAAAAAAAATTACTAATCAATAAAAGTGAAGCGTATGCTTATGTAGGGTGAAAAATATAGCCAACTAATAATTAATCTAAAAATATCTAACACTATAATATCTTTAACAATACCTAAGTTCCAAACAACTTGTTAAGTTGGTTGGAATTTCTCCGGCCAGCGAGTTATTGGCGAGAAAGAGTAGTCGCAGCCTAGACAGATGACCAAGTTCTGGCGGAATCCCGCCGTAGAAATTATTGTTTTGAAGGTTGAGAGTTTGTAAAGAAGAGAGATTGCCAATATGGGGTGACATGAACCCTTGCAATTGATATCCTTCTAAGTTCAACTCCAAAACTCTTTGCTCTCTTTTGCTACATGTGATTCCATGCCAATTGCAAAAGTGGTTGGAGCTATTCCAAGAGGTTAAGATTTTATGAGGGTCATTGGATATAGCTTCCTTGAACTTGAGCAGTGCGTTAAGCTCATCATTATTATTGTTGTTGTTTTCTATTGCTAGAGAAAAAGAAGCTATGTTAGATTGAAAAAAACAGAGCAAGTTTATGGTAAAGGAGAAAAGAAGAAGCTTCATTTTATTGAGAAACATGTATCTTTAACCTTTGTTGATTTTGTGTTTTTGTTTTTGGCTCTAAATTCTGAAGAAGAGAGCCTCTATGTGTGTATATATATAGTTGAAGACTTAAAAGTTCATTGATTTAAATAACTTTCTAGGTCGGTTCTTCTTTATTTGTTTTGACTTCAAATTTGTTTAGTCTTATGTCTTCTTTTGCTTTCTTTGTGGTTTTCATGAATTGCACTTCCCATCCTAGAGGTTAGGCAACATTACATTTATAAGACATGTCAATTATAAAATTAGTGTATTAATACTAATTTATATCTGCAATTCGAGAGGTTAAGAACTAATTATCTTATATCTATTTAAACGTTTGTTGTTAGTTAATGAGTTGTTGCATATATATAAGGTGAGATTCGAAACTCAATACTTATTTAAACGAACAAATAAATCAATTATTCGACCAATTTAAATTAATTTAAATAATAAGTATTCCTTTTTTTTTTCTTGTCATGGTCAATGGTCAATTTGGACTTCAGGCAGAGTAGCAATAAGCTGCACTACCAATTTTTAATGTATTTATTCATTCTAAATTTCTAATAGTGCTTATAAGTGCGTTCACTTTTGATACCATTGAGATATTTTATTTAACAAATAAAAACTCTTGTAAAACTTTTTAAAAATTTCGGATGATAAAAAAGACAAAAAAATCATTGGGTCCACCTTTAATTCTCAGATAAATCACTATATATGATGTCATATGCTTTTAATTAATTTGTTGCTATCTTCAACTCTAAAATGACCACGTTAGCAATTATTTCACCTTTTTAACGAACCTCTTCTTCAATAAGCACTAAGGATCTGTTTGGAAGCTTCAAAAATTTTTTTTTGAAGTTTTCGACTTATAAAAAATTATATTAATGATATTTTGTATAATTTTTTAAATATATTTTTAATTTTTTAAAAAATTATTTAAAAACTTTTAAATTTAATTAAATTATTTATCTAAATTGGCTCCAAATCAAAGAAATAATATAATACATCATGAACATATTCACATATTAGTATATTACTAATATTTATAACTTTTTTTTCATATAACAACACATTTAAAAGTGATTTTAATCAACTTTTTAATTAATATATAGTCAGAAAATAGATTAATTAAAAAACATATAACATACATCATATAATCTTATGAGGTAGATGTATTTTATTGTTCAAGTTGAGTGAGTGGCAGGATATTGGTTGACATCAAGACTTATTATAAAAGGGTAGGAAATGGAGCCACAATAAATGTGATTACCAATTTTAATTCCACTTGTTAATGATAATTTGGGATCATAATAGTGAGCAATTGGGTTTCCTTCCAAGTCAACAGCTATAACTCCTCCATTCTTGGCAAAACTTGGATTCATTATATACTTTGAAAACATCATTACAGCCTTCCGAATGAAAGGGTATTTGTATGCTAATTCCATTCCAGCTGTAAATTCCTGTAATTCATTCACATTTAACCAACATTTAGGTATTAATTAATTAATAATTTAATTTGTATGGAATTTCAGTACTCTCTATAGATAATTTAGTTATTTAATTTATTTTATCCAAACATTTAATTATGAGTAAATATATATCTAAATTAATCCCAACAAATTTTACATTTGAGATTTTAGTCCTCAACAAATTTTCTTACTTTGAAGTTTCCAAAAATTACTTTTAATTATATAGATTGATTTTTCTGTGGCTTTCAATAAAATTTTTAATATGCATACTAGATAAATAAATAATTAAAAAAATTATTATAAAATAATAAAATCTCAAAAAATCTTATTATAACATAAATTAACCCTTCTTTAATTAATTTTTCTGAAAATAATTTTAAAGTAATAAAAATTTATACAAAATTAAAACGTTGGATTTAAAAATTTTTAAAGACGAATTTAAATATTTATTTTTTAATTATATATCATCTATTAGTAAAGTTATTATTTTTTAATTATATAACATAGAATAGAATGAGTAATAATAATGAAGCTTAGGGTTGGTACTATTTTACCGTGGCTATTCCAATCCAATAGTTTCCTTGTCCATCATAATGAATATTATCAGGAGCACCAGGTAGGTCACAAAACTTGTCAATAGTACCTTTCTTAGGGCCTTGTATGTAATATTTCTTGCACTTCATCCTGAACAATAACCACCATACCCTTATTAAATAAGTGTGATTTTCATCACATACTCTTTAAGTAGAACAAAAGAAAATATGTAAAAGGGAAAAAAATTATACGATAAAAATTCACACTACTTTATCACATACAATGAAGAATAATAAAGCATTATAAGCATAAATACTACTACATGCCCTAAATGAAATATACATGCATACTATATATTATAAGATAAAGTACTGCTTTAATCTCTCACGATTATATTAAGTCTTAATTTTATTTCTAAAATTTAAAATATTTTATTTTTATTTCAAATATTTTATTTTAATTTTTTTATAAATTTATTTATTTTCCAAAAATACCCTTTTTTCTATTAGAAAAAAAATAATAATTGTGATGATGGTTGTAGTGATTTGAAAACAAAAGAGATAGAATAATAAAAAAAAATACAAATAAAAGAAAAAAAAAGAATATTTTAAAAAAAAATTTGACTTGAAAACTAAAATAAGATAAAATATTGGGATGAAAATAGAGCATACGTTTCAAACATTAAAAACGAATTAGAATTTAGCATAAACATTAAAATTAAAACAGTATTTTTTAAAATATTATATTAATTTTTCAGCTGTATCTACCTGACTATAATTTATAACCAACTATATTGAATATTGATATGATATGCATCTATCAAAAAGTGATAATAATGATGAAAAAAAAAACAGAGAAATTAAAGAAAAAGTAGTGTTATAAACAGCAAATTAAATCCACACAAAATAAACTCACAGAAAACTTTCACAGAAGATGACAAATTGTTGATCTGGTGAGACAGCAACACCATTGGGA
Organism: Arachis duranensis; assembly: GCF_000817695.3. Taxonomy (NCBI): domain Eukaryota; kingdom Viridiplantae; phylum Streptophyta; class Magnoliopsida; order Fabales; family Fabaceae; genus Arachis; species Arachis duranensis. The sequence goes on from NW_026264258.1 coordinate 1,190,966, forward strand.
AAGTAGAGATTATGAGCAATCACTTTTGTTTGGTTTGTTGTTGGATCATAACTGATGAATCTACCATGAGGCTTACCCTCCAACAAGTCTAAGAAGTGGTCCTCTAAAGAGTATTTGTAAGTAGCATCTGTGAAGTAAATAATTCCATCTTTTGCCACATCAACACCATCCGTTAATTTGAATTTCAATCCATCAACTTCATCTGTTACAACCTCTACCTTCTTATCCATTCTCACCCTCAGCAATCCCTATGCATCATTTTATTTAAACAAATATCTTCACTTTCTAGTTTGTAATATATATAATTTTGATTTAATTTTAAAATTTTTATATTACGATTTTAAATGAGTTAGTCCATTCTAATTTTTTTTTAGATGGAATAGTTTTCCGATTTAAATTTATTATAATTTCATATTTTATGCGTTTATTTTATTCTTTTGATTTAATAGAAAATATCAATTTTCTCTGTTTTCCATAAGATATAAAATATTTATGTATGTCTTTTTTGTCTTTATTTAATTTTAAGTATTCCAATTTTTTTAAATGATAAAAAGTTAGATAAATTTTAATTTAAATATAAATAATTTTACCTCTTTTTTAAATATACCTCTTTTTTAAATAAAGTTATTCTATTTTATCCCTATTTAATAAATAAAAGCATTAAAGTTGTAAAATATGAATAAAAAGTTGTTCTTAGAATGTGATTATTAAGAAAATAAATTATATGTTATAATTAAACAAGCTTGTATAAATGATTAAAAATTCAATGTTACCTAAATATTTTACACCTGATAATTATTTGTAAAAAATAAAAATTGAAATTAGACATTATTTAAGTATGAGTTCTAGGAAATTAACCATTTTTTCAGTGAATATCAAAGTAACTTTTTAAAAATTATTTATTTTAAATTATTTATTTTAAACTAAAAATTCTAAAATTTAAATTTTAAATTCTCTAAAAATTAAAAATTAATTTTACAATAAAAATATTAATTAATATTAACTAACTAAAAATTAATTTCATACGCTTGTTAGAAAGAAGTATATATATATATATATCGTACGTACTACTATATTACGTACGTACTACTATTTCACTATTTGTTTAGGTCCGAGACTTATTAACTCTCAAAGTACAGGTCCACGTTTAAGCATTTAACAACCATTAATGTTAGCTGCGCTACCATATCCATCGTTATCACATGAATTTTTTCTTTACTTTTTAATTATAATATGGCTAATTAAGGTCTCCATGCAAATCCAATCCCCAACAGCTTTTATATTAGGGATTAATTGACATGTCTTCTTAA
>NW_026264258.1:1193631-1210404 GCF_000817695.3 Arachis duranensis
ATAAATAATTTTTTAAAAATAAAAAAGACTTCTTTTTCCAAAAAGAAAATCCAATCTAGCAGTCACTCTTAAAAAAAGGGGGTTCATAACACAAATTTTATTTGCAAATCATGAGTTATACAGTGGTTTCAGTAAATTTTCGACCGTCAAATTCAACATGTTTTTATATGTTTTTCTTTCTCTTTACATTAATAAAAACAATTTGAATATAATAAGTTAATAACATCTTATACACATTATTTAATTGTTTAGCAGCCATTAGACCACTTTATTAATAACTGACCATTTTTTATAGTTAGATCAGATAAAAATCTTGGGTTTGGAATCTTTAATGACAGAATTTTTTAAGAGAGAAAAAACATAATTAACAAAATTACAATATTTATTGAAAAGTGTGTTTTACAGAAATAAATAAATGTGGATATTTAGAGAGGATGAAAAATACACAATAAAGAGTTTCATGACCATTACTCTATGAGAAAGACATACGAAAAAGCGACGATAAAATATGTTTTTGATATTGCTAATATGATTCGTGATCTTAGGAGCGTTGAACACAAAGATGTGCTCATGAGGAGAAGAATCATACATCAAAGTAAAGATATTTATGTACTTCGTGGTAAAAAAAGAGTGGATACTTCATTTCTTTGGTATTATATAGACTGTTTGGAGGTATAGAAATAGAAAGAATTTTAAAAATAAGTTAGTACCTTAGAATTGTGCTTGGGAACAGGTTAAAAATCTAGTTTTACAATGAGTGTGAGAAAGAAAAATGATAGATTATATAGTTGTTAATGCTGATGTTGGGAAAAGAAAAAAGTGGGTGTGATGGCGATGTGTGATGTACAAAACAAAGATAAATATGTACATAGTGAGAAGACATGTAAGTATGTAACAATTCTATAAGTGAACTTAAATGCTTGATGGACCATGTTGCAGCTGAAAACACAAGAGGAGAAGCTTTATTCAAAGGCATTCAAGAATTTATTTCTTGATTGAGGAGTTTAATGCAAGAGAGGAAAATATAAAAATGATTGTGGACTACAAATAAGGAATAGTGGACTTCTTGATTGAGGAGTTTAATGCAAGAGAGGAAAATATAAAAAGGATTGTGAACTACAAAGGAATAGTGGACTGGATTAATAGAAAGGACGAAACAAGTTAGGAGCAAAGATTCCTAAGAAATAACCAATTTGGCTTGGTCGATTGGTCAGCTCACTCGTCTGTTTAAGTAATTGTTGGGAGTTCGAATCCCGCTTTGTGCATGCAGCAACTCATTGGCCAGTACAGACCTTTAAATGGAGCTCAGATCTGCGACGGATTAGTTATTAACCTGTTGAGTCGGAACCGTTTGGATAAACCAAAAAAAAAATCCTAAGAAATAAGACAAAGTGCAGGGAACATCTATTTCATAATATTGAAGTTGTTTATGGGTGGACAAAAACTTCAAACACAGACAAATGAAAACCGTTGACATCAAATAGTATTGATTATTGAATTTTATGGAGTTTTGAATAATTATGTGTGGTTGAAACTGAATTATAAAAAATTATGTGTGTTTATGTAGAATAGGTATTTTAGGTATGCTGTTAGATGTAGTTGAATTTATTGATTTTTTTTGTGTAATTACAGATTTATTTGAGGTTGTCTTTTGGATAATTGATATTTTAACAATACTGAAGGAGAATATCAATTATGTATAAGCTATCTCAAAAACTTTTCTCTTCATTTGAATCGAGTTTGTAACATAACTGATAAAAAAAAACCAGATTAAAAGCAAACAATAGAATAGTTTAACAATACAAATATTATAAGATTAGAATGTACACAACATACAACATATAGTCCATATAGAACTAAAAAGTTGAATAATGTGCATAATATATATAACTTAAATTTTTTTGAAGATGATGAGTTGATAGCAGGATATTGCTTCACATCAAGACGTAGTATATAGGGATAAAAAAGGGAACCACAATAAATGTGATCACCAATTTTAATTCCACTTGCGAATGCTAATTTGGGATCAGAATAGTGACCAATTGGTTTTCCATCCAAATCTACAGATATAATTCCTTCATTTTTGTTACATACTTTGCAAACATTCCTAAAGCCTTCTGAATCAAAGGGTATCTGAATATTATATCCAGTTCTGGGGTTGATCCCTGCATTAATTCAAGTACAAAAAAAAAGTATTATAATGTGTTATTTCTTCTTATAGGCATTGATACCAAAGTTTTAGACTATAAAAATTTGACTAAAAAATAATGTTTGCAGCATATAGTGATTTAAAGTTAAAAACAAAATACAAAATATATAGACAGAATTAAACTTGTTTTATATAATGATACGAAAATTCAGTTATAAAATTTTAAATCATTAGAAGCTAATAATAATAATTAAAAATGAGTAAAATTATAAGAAATTTTCAGATTAATTAAACCATAAAACATGGAGGAGGTCAAGGAAAAGGTTGACGGGTTATTGCTACTCTTTTTGGTATGAATAAAAATTATTAGCATAGAAGGAGATTGTCCCCTTATTTACATGAATATATAGAAGTTCCATTATTTACCACACAAATGCTATATATTTATATAGAAAAATATCTTTTAAAATGAGAAGATTAGTAAAATAATAAAATGAGATAATAATTACTATTAAATTTATAATTTTTATTATGTACGAGTTCTACTACTTTAAATATGATTATTAGATCTTTAATTTTTATTTTTATTTTTTTACTTTACCAACTTACCCATCACCAATAAAAACACCATACATATATAATTATGATTATTGAAGGTAAATATAATTAATGGTAAAAAGTAAAAGTAATTTTATTGAAATTGAGAATTGTTTTACCGAGCCCAGTCCAATCCAATATTAACCTTGTTCATCATAATGAATGTTATCAGGGTAGCCAGGTAGGTTATCACAGAATTTTTCAACACTTCCTTTCTTAGGGCCTTCTATGTAATATTTCTTGCACTTCATCCTGGATAGATAATCAAACAACCTTCAAATATATGCTCAATATACGGTTAATACAATATAATTTCAATGGAGTACAAGCCTTATTATTAATTTGCCCATATAAGTAATGCTAATAATTAATTAGACAATTTTCTTTTGAAAATGTACATTTCACGCATTTATTTAAATTACTAGAAGTGGTCTAATAGTGAGATATTTAGATAATATTACATGAGATGCTAGCTTCAAATTAAAATAAAGAAAAATGCTAGAGGACTATCAAAATTTATTATTTTTTGCCATTAATTAGCCATTAATATTTAAGAGCAAGGAATAAAATATATTGTCAGATTACTAGACTAAAGGAATTATATTAAAGGAATAGAGTTAATGGTAAAGAAATGGATAAAAACAATAAATTCTAATGACTTTCTAGCAACATGTATGATTAATAATTGTTTTAATTATAAATTATAATATGAAGGAAAAAAGATCCAAATGATGTGTATATATATGATTTTTTTTTCTTTTTGGTATTAGAGTCAATAACTAACTTTATAATACACTCTAAAGTCCATTGGCCCATTAAGATTGTTATTATTAGGATCATTACAAGATTATTAACAATCAATTAAGGGTACTTAGTCTATAAGCAAATGCTAATCATGGTGCAATACAAAAACTCTCTGAATATTCTTTATCTAAACACAAAAATTATTGGTCTTAAAAATAATTCATTCTATTATATTGCAAGTTATTAAGGTATAAACACCTATGGTATCCATTGCTATTTTCTTGTTTTTGTTTCTGTATACTTTTTTATAAAAAACCATAAACTTAAACAAAATAATTAAAGAGCTTAATTTTGATGCACTTAGAATGTAAAACGTTTTATACGATCATCCAATCACATTTACACTAATATCATATCAAAATTAAATCATAATATTTATATACCTTTACTTAAGTTCTAATGTTCTAATAGAATGTAAAACTTACTGAACACTTTCAAAGAAGATGACAAATTGCTGATCTGGTGAGACAGCAACACCATTGGGGAAGTAGAGATTATGGACAAGCACTTCTGTTTTCTTTGTTGTTGGATCATAACTCATGAATCTACCATGAGGCTTACCCTCCAACAAGTCTAAGAAGCGGTCCTTTAATAAGTACTTGTATGAAGCATCTGTGAAATAAATGGTACCATCTTTTGCTATATCAACACCATCCGTTAATTTGAATTTCAATCCATCAACCTCATCGGTAAGAAGCTCTACCTTCTTATCTTTTGTAATACTCAGCAATCCCTACATCATTAAATTAATTAAATTGAATTCTGAGTGTTCAGATCAGTGTTCACATTTTATAAGTTATTAGAAAGTGGCTATTATTGTCATCACACTGAATTATTTCTCAATTATTTGATCAAATGCTTAAGAACCGTAGCAGTGTTTTCTATACCTATATTGCTTTCATTGAATTAAACATGATATTATATAAGAAAACAATTGCAAATTTCGATATACCTGTCACATTATTCCTAAGACGACCAAATTTTGATATTCTAACTTGAGACTTTTTGCTTCTAAAAATCTCAAATGTGATATTTTATATTTTTATGCAATTGAGAATTAGTGGAATATACATTTTATGCCCCTTATATCAAAGAATCTGCTTGTGATGAGATGAATTTCCCAGAAAAAATACTACGAAAGGATGTATGATACTTACAACACATTCTCAGAACAGAGAGGAGGGTCAAGCATCCCTCCAAGACCCACAGCCAGCATATCCTTTAAGCTACATTCAATGTGCCTTCCCTTGAGTACAAAGTATCTTGGCTTTATCTTCCTTTCTAATGAATAGCTAAAATACTCTCGTATCGGCCTCTCCATCGACTTCACCAAGAATTCTATTTTTGGCCTCAAAACCTCCTCTATACTGTACCCGAGGAGCGGAGAAAACGTGCGCAATCTCTTTCTCCGAAAGTCCTAACTTCATCAGGTACATCAGCCTGCAGAACATCACAGATGAACTTATAAAAATATAGAGAATGTGGAAGGTATACAATTACGATACTATAGAACTAATCTTTTTTTCAACTAGGTAGGATCAACTATATGCAGATGAAGCAATCTCAATTTGTTCAATCATAAACTGATGCAGTATGGTTTTATCAGTGTCCGTTACAAGTAATTCCGGATACTTTCTGATTACCCCAGGAAGATCAGAAAGGAATTCAATCTTCCTCTTAAGAGTTTTATTGATGCTGGCAGCGAGAAAGAATTCTCCCAACAATTTCTCTATCCAAGCCCATATTTTCAAAGAACAGAACAACCTGCAGACAACATGGAACACAAGCTTCTTAACTGGAACACAATAGTAGCTGCGGGCTTTTAGCAATAACCCTATCTAATTTATTTCCCTTAACTCCAAGATCAGCCAACTGATCCAGCATCGACTTCAGCTTGTCAGTTGAACAACCCAATAGGTATGGTTGGCCTCTGATTGCAGAGTCAATACATATCTTTCTAACCTATAATGAAGCAATCCTTTTGTTACTAGTCTAGTATTTCAACAAATAAATTTTCTAGTCATACTAACTCATCCATAAAACAAGTATCACTAGCATCAATGGATACAAGCACATAGGCATTCAATAAATTCAAATCATAATAATGCATGAAAAGGATCAAGCAACCAGCCAAAATCATGTGGATATGACATACTGCTAAAAAACTCCACATAATCTGATATAATTATGAAGATCCTAAAGAAACAACTACACAAAATTAAATCTGGTAAGTACTAATTAATTTTATAATTAGTTTTTGAAAAAGTTCTTACCATATTTTCTTGAATTAATCATACCACCAGCAACTTGTAAAATCCTAAAAGGTCAGATATTGGTTAACTTGATGCCTAAAACACTGCAATAGCACATCATACTAGAGTGTATGCCAACTAGGAATTTTGACAGCATTGACATGGTTGTGATTTATGATGCTAAGAAAGGATATTTAACTTGTAAAGTACAATGAAACGGGTTTATTTCAGTTTGGTATCTTACTCAATTTAAATTTTTTGGTCTCGCTGTAGAGTATGTTTAGGGAAGCACCACTTCAAACTAAAGTCCTATTTGATTTGAGTAATATTAGCTCAACTTACAGAAAGATAAAGTCACAATGCATATAATATCGATAGGCAGAGAAGCATTGGCCTTACAAAATGATACCTTCTCAGAAAGAAAAAATCCATGAACCTCCTCATAATTCTCTTGAATGCTTGTAGATAGAACCCAAGGATATCTGATCAACAACTTGATATAATCTTTATCCACCACATGAATCTGTAAAAGCATATATTATAGCAATTAAAACTTGGTCGAAAGTAGTTATGGTGCCAAAAGAGGATGGAAGGAAAGGAATAAACAAAATGTATGGCAGGATACCTGTTTCAAGGCGAGGAGTCTAGCTTTAAGGAGTTGAATATTCGAGAACAGAATAGGCGGAAAAGAGAGTATTATGGTTGTGATGTGAACTCTGGGGACTCCAATATTGTGGAGAAAATCGATAATAGGAATGATGTGGTTATCCAGTGAGAGTGAAAGCAAACGAGGAAAGGAATCAATCAAATGTGAAAGAGCAAGACATTTAAGCCTCAACGCCTGGCTTCAAGCTTCTCAAAGAAGGAGAGAGTATATGCGACGAATGTTGTTGATGAGGAGGTGATCAGCTTGATGGATGCAACCTTGTGCATGAGGGATGGGAGGTTCTGAGAGGAGAGATACCTAGCAAGAGTGAAGCCGAGACTCTCAAAGTAAGGGAGGCAATGTGAAGAAGCTTTTCCCTGAAGCCCAAGGAGGCGAGTGTTGGTCCAAATCCCTAACACTCTCCACCAACATGTTGGAGTAAGAGGGTGACTTGGATGCGATGGATGAGGACTCCTCCTCTGACACCCCTAATCCTTAAGTTCCCGCAGAACCACAATAACAACAAATGCTGCTGCCTCGTCTTGGCCCTGGTCTTCTTCTCTTTTCTAATCGAAAGTGAAAGGTTGGTGTACGTCTACATGCATTGCTCGACAGCAGAAGAAAACGATGAGACAACATGCTCACATCAATTTCAAGTTCATCAAAGCAGCATCTCTAGTCGGCACGGCAACTTGAGGCACACCACAGACATCTCTGATAATTGCAATTCAGGAGGAGGAAATCAAGATTTAAGAACCTAAGACTTTCTCTAGTAATATTGTCATAGTCGCAAGTCTAAGAAAATTAACAATTTCACCACAAAGCACATAGTAAATTAAAATAGCAGTACAAGTCACAACAAATGCATTCAAATCCTTAACTTAACAGCCAGAATCATCAACAATATCAAGATACTAACACCATAAACAATTCAAACAGACTAACAGGGTAACTCAATTGTGAGAACTGAAAAAGATGTGATGGAGAAGGAGAGTGGAGACGTACATGAAGCAGCGACGGGCCAAGAGCAGAGCTGTAGAGTGACGTCACGAATTGCTGCTCAAAATCGGGGAATGATGGGGGAGAAGCAGCGAAGCAAGAAGTTGAGATCCATAAATCCCAATTTCATGTACCTTGGAAGAAGATGAGGAATTGATTACACTCAAGGTTCTCAAAACCGAATCATAGCTATGGATGTTACCATTTCCAAAAAGTATGCAAGAGAAAATTCGTTCATGTGATAGCAATATCTCCAAATCAATTGCAGTTTTCATCAAGCATGTTGTCAGTTGTTGTAATTAAGTAGTTGCAAATTTCAGTATCAAAACCTGGTAAGCGATTCGCCTATGCCACTCATGAACATCTTTTCCAATCCAAGCCATTGTGAGTTCTGGACCACATCTTGAGACTCCAAGGGACTCAACAGCTTTAGAAAAGCTCCTAGCAGATTCATGCAATACCGAAACAATGTACTCCACTCTATTAAACTCCACTCCCTCAATACAAGAAAAATGAGTCTTAACTGATTCGGCGAGCGATGAGAATTCCCTTAAGGATGTGTAATATCTAGACAAGGACCCAACCAACAGGCCATTATTCAAAGAGCCCTCTACTTTATTCAACTTGGCATGTTGAAGGGAATAGACAATTAAATTCTTTCTGATATCTAATCCGAAGGATCTGCAGTTAGATATGAGCTTCTTGAACTTGTAGATTTGCCGTGTTAGAAATGCATAAAGAGTTATACAAATGAAATCATATACATCAGAAATCAGTTTCAGGGAACACTTCAACTTCACATCATTATGCACTGTGTCTAATGTACAATTAAGAATAATAACAAGGTAATAAAACATAAAGGAAGAAAGGAAGCTTACAAGTGATGAAACAGTTGATGCTGCATATTGAAAGGTGTAGCCATGGAAGATAGAAAATGGTATATCAAAATAATAATGATAATGATACAAATAAGGGAAGAAAACAAACACCACCCTTCTCTAGAAAACTATAAATAAGTGCAAGCATTAAAGCGATGTCATCGAGGCACAGAAAGAAAGAGAGATAGTTAGGTACAAATAAATAACCATTTTGCTTACAAGTACAAGAAAAGACGAGTTTAAAACATACCTTCTGCTGTTATTACAAATTCCCTTTGGATTTAACTCCTGACATTTACCTTTTTCCTTAGCTAAGGTTTTTAGTAACCTTGTGATAATCATAGGATTCATGTGTGAACTATGAACATGTTTCCAGATTCAAACACCCATTTGGACTTTGGTGTCAATCAATTTTCTAATTCTTATGAGTTTGTTGTATTCATGGTTTTGGTCATTCAAATTTTGTTTCTTTATTTGTCTAATGTTAAGAGTATGCTATTCTTTTTTCCCTTTTTTCTTACTCCACAATCCACATCGAATCAAACTCATATCTTTATGAGATCAGAAAAAATTCTTTATCAAATATATGAATAATCTCTATTGACGCTTCACTTCCTATCCCCTAAAAAGAGAAAGGGAAAAGAAAACCCATAAGAAAAGAAAACTTCTTGCAAGAAATATTTAGTTAATCAGATCATGTAATTGTCTTGGTTATGATGATAAAATTGCAGCAACTTAATAATCCTAACGTCATTTCATAATGGATTTCAATTGTGCAAAGAATTCTACTACCTCTATGAACAAACGTTGACCGGATAACGACAAGAGAATTTGTTTGGAAACACATCTTATTCAGTACAAAATTGTTCTGAACTTGAAGTACAAAATTGATACTCAGAAAAACCTATCATTTGCCTTTCCCAGACTACATCAGTTTTCAGGAGCAAGATCCTCCTATCATGTGTTAGTTTTTACCACTGAACTAGATACTTTTATCGGTCCCATACTTGACTCCATCTATCAAAGGTGAAAATTGGAGCATGACATGGTTTTGTAAAATTTTCACGAGAGGAATCGAATGACAAACTAAAGAAATGGCATTGCCAAACTTATCCCAAAAGTAATATACATTGTTAAATCTTTGGGTTCATTGGTCTTTCAAATTATCAATCCTCTCAGTGGGTTTCCCTTCAGGAGTTTCTCCATTTCTTTCCTTAAAACCAAGTTCTGCCAAGTCCTGCTTAGCCATTAGGTTCCTGTAAGAAGTAGAAGCCAATGAATAAGAACCATGTATACCAAAAATAATGCTAACAGTAATCATGTATCAATAATATACGCTGAGCATGGAAACAGATAAAGATGACCAATAAAACTTTCCAAACATTACATTTCACCATGAGAAATACTTTGGATTATGTGAAGTTAGATTCCATCTTTCCTTTGTAAAATTTTCTGCGAAAATCTCCCATGTTGCCAAACTCCTATGCGAAGAGAACAACTAAAACTGAGTCTTAAAAGCCTGAAAAACAATTTTGCGTCCATTGAAGAAAGAACCTTCTTCAAAACTATTGGTTGTTTTACCTTTCATCTTACAATAACCTTATGCCTTAATATACACCTTTTTTCTGATCACATTAACTCTTTAAGAACTGCTCCCTAATCTTTTAACTTTGGGACAAGGTCATCAAGGAGATTGGTAATTAGCAAATTCGTGTGACCGTATTATTATACTTTTTTTTAGTCACATGCTCAATTAGACACGAATTTAATGGCATTGGTCACTCCTTTTCCCATTCTCAAAACTGCATGCTCACTCAAACAGATCACAAAAACTTTAGAATGATTATTCCAAATCCGCTGAATATGAGTTTTTTAGAATGCCACACACTAATTGAGTTACACCACAATGTTGTGCTCCAAAGATTAAAAAGAAACAGTGCACTAAAAACATTCCAACTTAAGCTAACCTACACAAAGAAAAACACTAGAGCCAATCAAATATGATATCGATAACACAGAAAAGCCAGACTCACTTTTCCATTCGGCACTGCAAGTACTTTTTTGAGAAGTCCCTGCATTTTTCAGACTGGTGACCCGCAGTTTTCAGACAACCCAAATATTCTTTCTTCTCCTGAAACAAACGCAACACACAAAAAATTGATGAGAAATAATTTATCCCCCTAACAATTCCTTGTAAACATCTTCCTTATTACCAAATAAGGGAAGAATTAATTACTTTCTAATATATGGATTGTATCAACATATTGATTGTATCAATTTTAGCATTAAGGAAACATTTACTCATTATCGATTCGACTAATCGTCCAGAAACAAATACACAAGTTGCAACGGCTTATTCCTCGAAATTCAACTATAACCATAGATATAATATAGGTTAAGACTAGTTGCAGATCGAGAAACTAAGATTAAAGCATTACCAGGTCACATAAATGCATGTGGTCTAATGGGAAAATACCCTTTTCAGGAGGCACTGGACGGAGCCCTCTATTGCCACCAAATGCGCCACCTATTAAAATCAATAAGTGTATCAAACCAACTATCAATTATTTTCTTCACTATTTCACCAAATTCACACGATAGAAGAAAAAATTCGTATTTGAAGAAACATAAATTTAAGCAAAAGTTCCTCAAGCGCTTCAATTAAAATCCAGCTAGTGCTTATATAAATCACTTAAACCCTAATAATAATAAAAAACTTGGTGAGGAATAGAATAAGCAAATGGTACCTGCACTCATTTGTAGGAATGGAAAAGGTTTCGCAGAATCGGAGTCGGAGAGAGAGGAGTTTTGAAGTGAGGTGGAATTTGGAGAATACTGTGTTGAGCGCGGGAGCTCCGTCCGAAGAGAAGAAAGAGGCACTGTTTTGTAAATTAAGAATTATATAAATTTATTTAAGATATATATTGGATCAAAAAAATTTTGGAAGTTTAGTAAATGCCAACAACAGAACCAACTGCAACAACTAAAAAACTTCATGCCAACAATAACTTCAGCATCACTACAACAATAACTTCAGAATCCAATTTCAGAACACAAACTCAGCTCAGAATCTTAAAATTTAACTAGAAAATAAATATGAAACTGAAGAAGAAGTGGCCTACCGGTGAGACGCCAAGGGAGGAACGGCGGTGACAGAGTGAGCTCGGAGGAACACGGCGCTGACAGTGACCTCGTAGAGATAGAGAGAGAGCTTGAAGAGAGAGACGCCGGGAACAGAGCTCGTTACGGCGAGGAGACGACAGACGAGCAGGAGCAGTTCGCGACGGCAACGAGAAGAGCTCCGAGCAGAGATTCCACGGCGAGGAGAAGAGGGTGAGTGGCAGAGACGTTCGGAGACGGCACCCTCTGTCAGTCAAATTCCGGCGGCGACGGTGAGCTCTGGCTGGCTGATGAGTGTTGATGATGAGTTGATGAATTGCAGGACTGGGGAGGCCTTTACACTAACAGGAATTTTTTTATTTTTGTCATTGGGCCTAACCGAAAAAGCCCAAATTTCTTGAATTGGCCCAAACTGACCGGAAATGAGAATCCATTTCTTTTTTTTTTATATATGAAGACATTCTTATTATAAATTATAAATTATTTAATGTTTAACGGTAAATGGTCTCAAATATCCATTATGAGATTAACATATCATCAAATTTTAAAAATAAAAATGTTATGAAATAAATTTTTGAAAAATGCCTCAAACAATTTATTTATAATTATTAAATGTTGAAATACTTCGTTAAAAAGACATTGTAAAAAATAATATTTAAATTAAGTAAATTACTAAAAATGATAAAGTACATAATTTTTCTTCGATTATCACATTAAAAATAGTAGTTGCTTTTGTAATTATTAGTATTATTATTATCATCATCATCATCATAAAAACAAATATTACACATTATATAATAACAATTTTAATACTTTAATCTAATAATTATTTTAGTACCTTAAAAAATTAAAAAAAATAATAAAAAAGACAACATAACCGACATGACCATGTTATACTAGTAAATTATAATATCAACAATGGTGGAAGCAGCCCACGTTGAGAATAAACAAATAACAACAATAGAAAATAAAGAGAGAGAAAAATCAATTAATGGTATCCTAACGTATAGCGCACTTATAAATACCTTCATTGCCTTAATCATATTGACTCATCACTCAAAACATTAGTCTTCTTCTTCTTCTTCCTTACTCTCAAAAAAATGTTAAACGCCAAATTGCCTTATTTACTTTCTCTAACCTTATTATTGTTGTTGCTTGGTGCCAAGGCAGAACAATGTGGTAGACAAGCAGGTGGAGCATTATGCCCTAACAATTATTGTTGTAGTCAATTTGGTTGGTGTGGTGAGACAGATGATTATTGTTTAGCAAGTAAAGGTTGTCAAAGCCAATGTAGGGGTCCACCAACACCTTCACCACCACGACCACCATCACCGGCGCCACCCGGTGGCGACGTTGCAAACGTCATTAGTTCCTCTATATTTGATCAAATGCTTAAGTACCGTAACGATCCACGGTGTCATGCCAATGGATTCTATACCTATAATGCTTTCATTACCGCCGCTCGATCTTTCAACGGCTTTGGCACTACCGGCGACGATGCCACTCGCAAAAAGGAGGTTGCGGCTTTCTTGGGTCAAACTTCTCATGAAACTACAGGTTAATCTAGCTCTAATAATAAGATCATATATATTATTATATCCACTTGGTGAGAAAATTTACATGAAAGCGATTTGGATATTATATTTAAAACATGATATATTATATTTAAGGAAAAGTATAAGGAACTAAAAGTTTATCACCCAAAAACTAAACAAAACTATATTAATTTATATCAATAATTAATTAATTTTAAATTTTTTAAATTCAAAATCTAAAAAATTTTAAATTAATTAAATAAACCTAATTAAAATCTATAAAAACATTCTTCTTTTTTCTCACATTAATCTATCCACTTTTAACAATCACAAATTCAAAAAATATATAAAAAATATCCATTTAATATGAAAAAGAAACATTCTAATACTTAGTAGAAGAAATATCTATATATATTAACTCGTAAAAATTTTAAATTTATCCAAAAGATATTTGGCTGAATTTTGGCGTGCATCGTGGATATGGATGACTTCTAATCTATTTCTTTATGTAACATAGATATATACACAGTTTCATTCAACAATCACAATCAACTTTTACATATTTTAGGTAGCTAGAAACTAAAGCCTCCATTACGTATATATAAATTAAGTGTCTTTATTTTCGAGTGAACATATGAAATTATGAATAGTACATTATTGATCATATGGTTATTATTATTAATATTATTATTATTATTAACTAATTAATTAATTATATATGTAAATGTTTTAAATAATTAGGAGGATGGGCAAGTGCTCCTGATGGACCATACGCTTGGGGATATTGCTTTCTCCAAGAAAATAGCCAGTCAGATTATTGTAGCCCCTCTGCACAATGGCCATGTGCTCCTGGTAAAAAATATTATGGCAGAGGACCAATCCAAATCTCCTAGTAAGTTTTCTACTATAGCATGCATGAATTTACCAATTAATCTTGTCTAAAACTATCATTAAAAAAAATCTTGTCTAAAACAGTTAACAAATTTTTTATAACAAGTAACAACATATAATAAAGTATTATCCTACTAGGTAAACTATGATTAATTACATAGATTAAATGATGTTAGTAAATTTTATTATGTTATATGTCTACAATAAAACTATTTATATATAGATTTCTTTAACAATATAATCTTCTTAGCTCTTTTATATTTTTTGTCATTTGTCTATATTTCATCTGATGCATCATTCTAATTAAATTTTTGTCAGATATTTTTTTCACATATCCAAATAAGTTGAGATGATATTCTATCACATATTTTTTGAACAATAAACATTATTTATTTGATCATTCATCCATCTTAGCGTCATTATTTTTGCCACGTTTAATTTATGTTCATGCTTACTTGCCTTTTATTATGACTCAACTTACACACTTTTTATCACATATAAAATCTGACATATTTTATCATCACGTTGACCATTCTTTTTAAAAAATTGAATATAGAGAGAGAGAAAGAAAGAGATTAAATTGAATTAAATAAAATGATGCAAATAATTTATTTAATATATATAGATGTGTAATATGATATTGTTAATGTGTGACATGTTAATATGATAATGTGATGTTACTAATCTTTATTAAATTCTTACAGCAACTTCAACTATGGACCAGCTGGTAGAGCTATTGGTGTAGATCTTCTTAACAATCCTGATTTAGTGGCCACAGATCCAGTAATTTCATTCAAAACAGCCATATGGTTTTGGATGACACCACAAGGAAACAAGCCATCAAGTCATGATGTTATCACCGGAAGATGGACACCGTCCGATGCTGACAGGGCGGCCGGCCGAGTCCCCGGATATGGTGTGATCACAAACATAATCAATGGTGGGCTTGAATGTGGGCATGGGCCGGATGCTCGGGTCGAAGATCGGATCGGATTCTTTAGAAGATATTGCCAATTGTTGGGAGTGAGCCCTGGGGATAATTTAGATTGCAACAACCAAAGGTCGTTTAATTTAGGTATTCAACTTGCTAGCTCGTGATAATTGCAAGTGTCACTACAAAAAATAAGGAGTTTAGCTACGGAAATAAAATCGTTAATGGTCCATGATTTAATGATTTTACCACCTATATAATCGCATTAATGTGGTTGACTTATTAATTAAGAAAAGATTATTATGAGTGTTGTGGATTGGAATTAGGGTTGTTATTGAGTTTGTCATGTAATTTTATTTTCATGTTTGTTGCTTAGCTTGTTAAGGCGTGTATGATGTGTGATTTTCTATATGAAATAAATGGTTGTATCTTTTATGTTTTTCCATTTGAGAGTCGTATTTTTATGGTATTTAATTGTTTAAAAAAATTGCTCCTATTTTATAAGAAATCATGATGTAAACAAGTGTTATGATTATCGTAAAATCACTTTTTTTTTTTTACTTTAAGTGATTTGTAATATTAAAAAAATATTACTAATAAAGAGAAAATTAAAGCTTTTGATTTATCGATATTTCTACTAAATTTTAATAATATGGTGCTTTATTAGTTAATACTACTTTTTTTAGAAAATTTTAAAATTTGTTTGACAACCTAAAGAAGTGCAGAGATGTAAATCAAAATGTGACAATCGTATGATTCAAGATGAAACAGAAATTAAACAATACAATCATTTAATCAAGACTTTTAATGAAGAACAACAGTCTAATTTTAATTATGAATTGCGACCTCCGTTTAGATAATTTATAAGTTTAAACTGTGATGGCCAATGGCAAAATAAATTATAATAGAAAGATTTATGTATTTTAATCTTAGTTATTTAGATAATAAGATCTAATGGCTTAGATCGACGATCCCTTAGTTTTTCTTAATCGATGAAAATTGACCCTAATTTTGGCCTTTTATTTCAACCATAATTAGATTTAGTTTAATAAAATTTTTACTTTTTAAAGTGTAGTATTTATATTTAGTAAATTAAATTAAAAATAATTTTTAATAAATATAAACAATAATAATTATGTTTGGTAAAATAAATTTTAAAATTTAAAATAATATAAAAATATAAATTTAAACATTAAATTTAAAAATTGACTAATATATGAAGTTATATTAGACTTTTAAAATTTAAAAAACATAAATCAATTTTAAAAATTATACTTTAATTACTTTCAAAAGTACTACAATTTTTTAAAAGATGTAGATATAAATACATTGTTTTTTTTATTTATCAAATATAAAATAAAAAATTTATACTTTTAAAAAGTATACAAACACATTTTTAAAAAATTTTATTAAACCAAATTTTAGTTCAATAAATAACAGTAATTAACTTTCTGTGCCATTCTCATTATTGCTCATCACCCATCAGGCCACATGAAAATACTTTTTGTTGAAAATTCTTTTTAATGGTACATAAGTAATTTGAATGATTATATCTCTAATGAAATTAATTATTCATATAGAATATATATTAATACACATATTTATATGATAAATTTAACGATAAATTTTAATATATACCTAATATTTTTGTATTTTAAATCTCACTATCATAATTTTTTAAATTAGATAAATTTTCTGTTAATAGTAGTCAAGATTCAATAACAGTAAAAATAAATATATAATAATTAATTTTTAATATACCCAGTATTTTTCGTTATCTGTTCACAAAATCTTAGTGGAGTTTTATATGTGACGATTACAAAGAACACGACAAACATCCCCTTCAATAAGCTAATCTACTGCTGCCTCTATGGATTATTATATTTAGCTTATATTTAAAAATAAAAAGTCCTTTAATTATCGAAAAGAGAAATATTATATGTACATTAAAATTAATTATTTGTATAAAAT